>NC_143032.1:77595000-77602500 GCF_057628025.1 Oncorhynchus mykiss
GAGAATCAGCTGATGTACGAAGGGCTATATAAATACATTTGATATGATTTGATTAGGTGGCCATGATGGAATGAAGGACTGGACACCTGGGTTAACACCCCTACTCTTACAACTAGTGCCATGGGATCATTAGTGACCACAGAGAGTCAGGAAACCAGGGTTAACACCCCTACTCTTACAACTAGTGCCATGGGATCATTAGTGACCACAGAGAGTCAGGACACCAGGGTTAACACCCCTACTCTTACAACTAGTGCCATGGGATCATTAGTGACCACAGAGAGTCAGGACACCAGGGTTAACACCCCTACTCTTACAACTAGTGCATTGGGATCATTAGTGACCACAGAGAGTCAGGACACCAGGGTTAACACCCCTACTCTTACAACTAGTGCATTGGGATCATTAGTGACCACAGAGAGTCAGGACACCAGGGTTAACACCCCTACTCTTACAACTAGTGCATTGGGATCATTAGTGACCACAGAGAGTCAGGACACCAGGGTTAACACCCCTACTCTTACAACTAGTGCATTGGGATCATTAGTGACCACAGAGAGTCAGGACACCAGGGTTAACACCCCTACTCTTACAACTAGTGCCATGGGATCATTAGTGACCACAGAGAGTCAGGACACCAGGGTTAACACCCCTACTCTTACAACTAGTGCATTGGGATCATTAGTGACCACAGAGAGTCAGGACACCAGGGTTAACACCCCTACTCTTACAACTAGTGCATTGGGATCATTAGTGACCACAGAGAGGCAGGACACCCGTTAACCATGCCATTCAAAAGACAGCACCCTACACAGGACAATGTCCCACCACTTCCAGCAGAATCTGGTCTCCCATCCAGGGACTGACCAGGACAAACCCTGCTTAGCTTCAGAATCATGCCAGCAGTGGCATGCGGTGTGGTAGGCTGCTGGCTTTATTTATTTTCCTTTTTGTACTTTAACTATTTGCACATAATATGACAATCGAAACATCTTTATTCTTTTGGAACATTTGGGAGTGTAATGTTGACTGCAAATTGTTTTATTGTTTATATCACTTTTGTTTAATATCTATTTCACTTGCTTTGGCAATGTATATCTATGTTTCCCATGCCAATACTGCACTTAAAATGAATTGAGAGAGAAAGAGAGAGCGAGATGCAGAGAGAGAGAGAGAGAGAGAGAGGCAGAGAGAGAGAGACAGAGAGAGAAATAGAGAGGCAGAGAGAAATATAGAGGCAGAGAGAGAGAGGCAGAGAGAGAGACAGAGAGAGAAATAGAGGCAGAGAGAGAGAGAGAGAGAGGCAGAGAGAGAAATAGAGAAAGAAAAGGAGATAGGGAAAGAGAGAGATAGGGTGTTGATTAAAGCAAACCTAAAGAAGACTCGAATACACCATTTATTTAGCTGATTGTGGAAATGTGTATTTTACCTTCAACGACTTAATTTATGAAGTGGTGAGTTGTCATTAGGCTGAAATATGAACTGTTTATTGTGTTAGGGTCACATAAAGGAGATAGACCAACAAATGAAGAGGTCCCTTTCCACATTGCTTGTCAAGAGTAATATATTTTTTATGTGCAGTGGAGTTAAAGCGTTCCCTTATCCTCTCTGGCTGTACCCCCAAATGGCACTCTATATTCCCTTCATAGTGCACTACTTTTGAACAGAGCCCTATGGGCCCCGTTCAAAAGCAGTGCACCATATAAGGAAGAGGGTGCCATTTGTGCTGCGGCCTATGTATCCCAGTCATAAATCATAGGAGTCCCAATCCAAGCAAAGCAAAAAAACAAATCCGTCCTTGGCCACTTCAAAGCATTGTTGCTTTATGACTTAATGGCCACGACTTAGACTTAGGAAATGTTTTGAAAGGGATTTTAAGTGGTGGGGAAATACTACATCTATTTTGAATATCTATGGTACTTAGCTACTTACTGGAAGTCTCTCAAGATCAATAGCCACGACTTAGTCTTAGGCAAAGTTTTAAGGGAGCTTTTATGTGGTGGTGGTGGGGAAATACTATATTTAATATCTATGATATCTACGCCATTTACTGGAAGTCTGTCTGGATCAAAACAATGGATAAAAGACTACACAGTAAGAGGAATATACTGTACAAACTCAATGCTAGCTACTGGGTTCAATGAGTCTACTGGGCTGTAGGCTTATGTGAGTGTTGTAGATGAGTGCAGCTGCCGCTTTCAAGGAGGGGGACACTAATCAGAACACTTATAAGAAATCCCACTACGACCTCAGACGAGACATCAAACAGGCATATACGTAAATACAGGACTAAGATCAAATCCTACTACGCCGGCTCTGACGCTCGTCGGATGTGGCAGGGCTTGCGCACTATCACGGAATACAAAGGGAGACCCAGCCGTGAGCTGCCCAGTGACGCGAGCCTACTAGACGAGCTAAATACCTTAACATTCACAAGCCTCAGATGGATTACCAGGACGCATACTCAGGGCATGCGCTGACCAGCTGGTAAGTATCTTCACTGACATTTGTTATTGTGAGGTGGAAACATCTAGGAGCAACAACTGCTCAGCCGCGAAGTGGTAGGCCACACAAGCTCACATAACAGAACCGCCAGGTACTGAAGCGAGTAGCATATAAAAATTGTCTGTCCTCAGTTGCAACACTCACTACCAACTTCCAAACTGCCTCTGGAAGCAACTGACTGGAAGCAACGTCAGCACAAGAACTGTTGGTCGGGAGCTTCATGAAATGGGTTTCCATGGCCGAGCAGCCGCACCCAAGCCTAAGATCACCATGCGCATTGCCAAGCGTCGGCTGGAGTGGTGTAGAGCGCACCGCCATTGGACTCTGGAACAGAAGAAATGCGTTCTGTGGAGTGATGAATCACGCTTCACCATCTGGCAGTCCGACGGACGAACCTGTGTTTGGAGGATGCCAGGAGAACATTACCATAGTTTCAAGTGTAAAGTTTGGTACAGGAAGAATAATGGTCTGGGGCTGTGTTTCATGGTTCAGGCTAGGCCCCTTAGTTCCAGTGAAGAGAAATCTTAATCTTAATTAATTAATTAAATCTTAACGCTACAGCATACAATGACATTCTAGACGATTCTGTGCTTCCGACTTTGTGGCAACAGTTTGGGGAAGGCCCTTTCCTGTTTCAGCATACAGCAATGTGTAACGGCAGATTTCCTCTTCGTCTGAAGAGGAGTAAGGATCGGACCAAGATGCAGCGTGGTAAGTGTTCATGACGATTTATTAAAAACGAACTGAACACTGAAATACAAAACAATAAACGATGTGATGAAAACGAAAACCGAAACAGTACCGTGTGCCGACAAACACTCACACGGAAACAAATACCCACAAACCAACAGTGAAACCCAGAACACCTAAGTATGATTCTCAATCAGAGACAACTAACGACACCTGCCTCTGATTGAGAACCATACTAGGCCGAAACGGAAACCAAACATAGAAAAACAAACATAGACTGCCCACCCCAACTCACGCCCTGACCATACTAAATAAAGACAAAACAAAGGAAATAAAGATCAGAACGTGACAAAATGGTTTGAAGAGATCGGTGTGGAAGAACTTGACTGGCCTGCATAGAGTTTTGAACTCAACCTTATCGAACACCTTTGGGATTAATTGGAATGCTGACTGTGAGCCAGGTCTAATCCCCCAACATCAGTCCTGACCTCACTAATGCTCTTGTGGCTGAATGGAAGCAAGTCCCCACAGCAATGTTCCAACATCTAGTGGAAAGCCTTCCCAGAACAGTGGAGGCTGATATAGAAGCAAAGTGGGGACCAACTCCATATTAATGCCCATGATTTTGGAATGAGATTTTTGACGAGCAGGTGTCCACATACTGTACTTCTGGTTCATGTAGTACATGTTTCAAGCAGACCACCATAGTCTCTGTGCTCAAGAATGCCAAGGTAACCAGTCTAAATGACTATTGCCCCGTGGCATTGTAGCCATGAAATGCTTTGAAAAGCTGGTCATGGCTCACATCAACTGCATCATCCCAAACACCCTGGCCCACTTTATTTCACATACCGCACCTACAGATACACAGATGACGCTATCTATATTGCAACATTGCCCTTTCCCACCTGGACAAGAGGAACACGTAGGTGAGAATGCTGTTCATTGACTAGAGCTCAACGTTCAACACCATAGTGCCCTCCAGGTTCATCACTAAGCACAGGACCCTGGGACTGACCACCTGCCTATTGCCACTGGGTCCTGGACTTCCTGACGGGCCGCCCACAGGTGGTGAGGGTAGGCAACAACACATCCGCCATGCTGACCATCAACACGGGGGCCGCTCAGGGGTGCGTGCTCAGTCTCCTCCTGTACTCCCTGTTCCCCCGCGACTGTGTGTCCATGCACGATTCCCACACTATCATTAAGTTTGCTGATGACATGACGGTGGTAGGTCTGATCACCGACATTGATGAGACAGCCTATGGAGAGGAGGTCATAAGACCTGGCAGTGTGGTGTCAGTACAACAACCTCTCCCTCATTGTGATCAAGACAAAGGAGCTGATCGTGGACTACAGGTAACGGAGGGCTGAGCACGCCCCCATCCACATCCACGGGGCTGTAGTGGAGCTGATCAAGAGCTTCAAGTTCCTCTGTGTCCACATCAATAACAAACTAACATCACTAAGGAATTCAAATGGTCCACATACACCACAGTCATGAAGGACACTCAGGAGGCTGAAAAATGATTTGTCATGGGCTGTCAGATCCACAAATAAGTTCTACAACTGCACCATTGAGAACATCTTGACAGGCTGCATCACCGCCTGGTATCTGTCAAAGACCCCAGCCACACAAACCATAGACGGTTCACTCTGTTACCACACGGCGAGCGGTACTGGAGCGTCATGTCTGGGACCAAAAGGCTCCTGAACAGCTTCTACCCCCAAGCCATATGACTGCTGAAAAGTGAATCAAATGGGTACCTGGACTACCTGCATTGTCCCTTTTTTGTACTAACTCTATACACACACACACATACTGACACTCCAACACGCACACACACACACACACATACTGACAATCCAACACGCACACACACACATACTGACACTCCAACACGCACACGCACACATACTGACACTCCAACACGCACACACACACATACTGACACTCCAACACACACACACACATACAAACACATGATTATTGACACCACACACACACACACATACAAACACATGATGATTGACACCACACACACACACACACACACACACACACATACAAACACATGATTATTGACACACACACACACACATACACTTTTACACTCTCTAAATACGCTGCTGCAACTCTGTTAATTATTTATCCTGATTGCCTAGTCACTTTTACCCCTACCTACATGTATATATTACCTCAACTACCTCATACTCCTGCACATTGACTTGGTACCGGTACTCCTTGTATATAGACTCGTTATTGTTATCTATTTTCAACATTTATTTGCACATTGTCTTTCACTGTAAAGTTCACCTGTCGTATTCGGCACATGTGACAAATCCATTTTTTAATTGCATTGTGTTATGTGAGTGTAGCTAACAGTAATGTCTATGGGGTCGTAGTGCTGTATGTAAGTATGTAAGTATGGCAAAAACCAAGCCATGACGTTGAAAGAACTGTCCGTAGAGCTCTGAGACAGGATTGTGTCGAGGCACAGATCTGGGTAAAGGTACCAAAACATTTCTGCAGCATTGAAGGTCCCCAAGAACACAGTGTCCTCCATCATTCTTAAATGGAGGAAGTTTAGAACCACCAAATCTCTTCCAAGAGCTGGCTGCCCAGCCAAACTGAGCAGTCGGGAGAGAAGGACCTTGGTTAGGGAGGTGACCAAGAACCTGATGGTCACTCTGACAGAGCTCTAGAGTTCCTCTGTGGAGATGGAGAACCTTCCAGAGGGACAACCATCTCTGCAGAACTCCACCAATCAGGCCTTTATGGTAGTGGCCAGATGGAAGCCACTCCTCAGTAAAATGCACATTTGCCAAAAGACACCTAAAGACTCTCAGACCATGAGAAACAAGATTCTCAGATCAAAAGACACCTAAAGACTCTCAGACCATGAGAAACAAGATTCTCAGATCTGATGAAACCAAGATTGAACTCTTTGGCCTGAATGCCAAGCATCACGTCTGGAGGAAACCTGACACCATCCCTATGATGAACTGGGAGAACTGGGAGACTAGTCAGGATCGAGGCAAAGATGAACGGAGAAAAGTACAGAATGATTCTTGATGAAATCCTGCTCCTGAGCAGGAGACAAGGCAGGAGACTCTGAATGTCCTTGAGTGGCCCAGACAGAGTCTGGCTTGAACCCAATCAAACATCTATGGAGAGACCTGAAAATAGCTGTGCAGCGATGCTCCCCATCCAACCTGAATAATGGGAGAAACTCCCCAAATACAGTTGTGCCAAGCTTGTAGCGTTATACCCAAGAAGACTAAAGGCTGTAAAAGTTGCTTCAACAAAGTACTGAGTAAAAGGTCTGAATATTTATGTAAATGTGATATTTCAGTGTTTTATGTTTAATAAATCAGCAAACATTTAAAAAAAAACAGTTTTTACTTTGTCATTATGGGGTATTGTGTAGATTGATGAGGAAAAAAACAATTAAATCAATTTTAGAATAAGGCTGTAACCTCACAAAATGTGTAAAAGGTGAAGGGATCTGAATACTAACCAGGGGCACTGTATAACAGGATATTTGGAACTAACCAGGGGCACTGTATAACGGGATATTTGGAACTAACCAGGGGCACTGTATAACGGGATATTTGGAACTAACCAGGGGCACTGTATAACGGGATATTTGGAACTAACCAGGGGCACTGTATAACGGGATATTTGGAACTAACCAGGGGCACTGTATAACAGGATATTTGGAACTAACCAGGGGCACTGTATAACGGGATATTTGGAACTAACCAGAGGCACTGTATAACGGGATATTTGGAACTAACCAGGGGCACTGTATAACGGGATATTTGGAACTAACCAGGGGCACTGTATAACGGGATATTTGGAACTAACCAGGGGCACTGTATAACGGGATATTTGGAACTAACCAGGGGCACTGTATAACAGGATATTTGGAACTAACCAGGGGCACTGTATAACGGGATATTTGGAACTAACCAGAGGCACTGTATAACGGGATATTTGGAACTAACCAGGAGGGTTTTTCAATGCTTTCTATATCGTTGAAACTATTTTTTTAAATATTTTTTTTTAAATATAAATTTGAATATTTCTAGCTACTTTTTATGTAAATACCTGCAGTCAACTTGTGCAATATGTTAGGAGATAAAGAAGATCTCGTTCGTCATTTCACCTGTTTGTCATTGGGCAGATCCAGTTACGCTGAGTCGCGTGGCACCAGTCTATGGCCCGTGACGTGAACGGACAAAAACGGTGAGGGAGGAGCGGCCTTCTCAAATCGAACAGTAATATGTTCCGCTTGTCCA
>NC_143032.1:77765000-77782500 GCF_057628025.1 Oncorhynchus mykiss
CACAGCACATCTTAGAGTAGACCTTGACTTCAACACAGCACATCTTAGAGAAGACCTTGACTTCAACACAGCACATCTTAGAGTAGACCTTGACTTCAACACAGCACATCTTAGAGAAGACCTTGACTTCAACACAGCACATCTTAGAGTAGACCTTGACTTCAACACAGCACATCTTAGAGTAGACCTTGACTTCAACACAACACATCTTAGAGTAGACCTTGACTTCAACACAGCACATCTTAGAGTAGACCTTGACTTCAACACAACACATCTTAGAGAAGACCTTGACTTCAACACAGCACATCTTAGAGTAGACCTTGACTTCAACACAGCACATCTTAGAGAAGACCTTGACTTCAACACAGCACATCTTAGAGTAGACCTTGACTTCAACACAGCACATCTTAGAGAAGACCTTGACTTCAACACAGCACATCGTAGACTAGACCTTGACTTCAACACATCTTAGACTAGACCTTGACTTCAACACAGCACATCTTAGAGAATACCTTGACTTCAACACAGCACATCTTAGAGTAGACCTTGACTTCAACACAGCACATCTTAGAGAAGACCTTGACTTCAACACAGCACATCTTAGAGTAGACCTTGACTTCAACACAGCACATCTTAGAGAAGACCTTGACTTCAACACAGCACATCTTAGAGTAGACCTTGACTTCAACACAACACATCGTAGACTAGACCTTGACTTCAACACAACACATCTTAGAGAAGACCTTGACTTCAACACAGCACATCGTAGACTAGACCTTGACTTCAACACATCTTAGACTAGACCTTGACTTCAACGCAGCACATCTTAGAGAAGACCTTGACTTCAACACAGCACATCTTAGAGAAGACCTTGACTTCAACACAGCACATCTTAGAGTAGACCTTGACTTCAACACAGCACATCTTAGAGAAGACCTTGACTTCAACACAGCACATCTTAGAGTAGACCTTGACTTCAACATAGCACATCTTAGAGAAGACCTTGACTTCAACACAGCACATCTTAGAGAAGACCTTGACTTCAACACAGCACATCTTAGACTAGACCTTGACTTCAACACAGCACATCTTAGACTAGACCTTGACTTCAACACAGCACATCTTAGAGAAGACCTTGACTTCAACACAACACATCTCACAAACACATTAAGCTGAATGCCTATTTGTTTAAAGCCAGTTAACCCACCCGTGGGCATCCCTAAGAAAGCAGCAGTTAACCCACCCATGGGCATCCCTAAGAAAGCAGCAGTTAACCCACCCATGGGCATCACTAAGAAAGCAGCAGTTAACCCACCCGTGGGCATCTCTAAGAAAGCAGCAGTTAACCCACCCGTGGGCTTCCCTAAGAATGTCTTCAGGATCCAACCTCTGACCTCAGCCTGCCCCCTTCCACTCATTCCCTTACAGTTAATATCACTATGGCCCTATACCACCTGTGTGTGTGTGTACATGTATGTGTGTGTGTGTGTGTGTGTGTGTGTGTGTGTGTGTGTGTGTGTGTGTGTGTGTGTGTGTGTGTGTGTGCCTAATATCACCAGAGTGTGGGTGTTAACACGGCCTTGCGTTGCCTTCCCTTGCCTGAGGAAACATTAATTCACACCTACAGCTTCCTCCCCTCCTGCTCACTTCTGTCATTGAAATATGATCTAGAATCTGTGTTGAATCAATGTGACACCCATTCCCCTACATGAATCTCTTCCATTCCCCTACATGAATCTATTCCATTCCCCTACATTCATCTCTTCCATTCCCCTACATTAATCTCTTCCATTCCCCTACATTAATCTCCTCCATTCCCCTACATTAATCTCTTCCATTCCCCTACATTAATCTCTTCCATTCCCCTACATCAATCTCTTCCATTCCCCTACATTAATCTCTTCCATTCCCCTACATTAATCTCTTCCATTCCCCTACATTAATTTCCTCCATTCCCCTACATTAATCTCTTCCATTCCCCTACATGAATCTCTTCCATTCCCCTACATTCATCTCTTCCATTCCCCTACATTAATCTCTTCCATTCCCCTACATTAATCTCATCCATTCCCCTACATTAATCTCTTCCATTCCCCTACATTAATCTCTTCCATTCCCCTACATTAATCTCTTCCATTCCCCTACATTAATCTCATCCATTCCCCTACATTCATCTCTTCCATTCCCTTACATTAATCTCTTCCATTCCCCTACATTAATCTCTTCCATTCCCCTACATTAATCTCTTCCATTCCCCTACATTAATCTCCTCCATTCCCCTACATGAATCTCTTCCATTCCCCTACATGAATCTCTTCCATTCCCCTACATTCATCTCTTCCATTCCCCTACATTAATCTCTTCCATTCCCCTACATTAATCTCATCCATTCCCCTACATTAATCTCTTCCATTCCCCTACATTCATCTCTTCCATTCCCCTACATTAATCTCTTCCATTCCCCTACATTAATCTCATCCATTCCCCTACATTCATCTCTTCCATTCCCCTACATTAATCTCTTCCATTCCCCTACATCAATCTCTTCCATTCCCCTACATTAATCTCCTCCATTCCCCTACATTAATCTCTTCCATTCCCCTACATTAATCTCTTCCATTCCCCTCCATTAATCTCTTCCATTCCCCTACATGAATCTCTTCCATTCCCCTACATTAATCTCTTCCATTCTCCTACATTAATCTCTTCCATTCCCCACATGAATCTCTTCCATTCCCCTACATTAATCTCTTCCATTCCCCTACATGAATCTCTTCCATTCCCCTACATTAATCTCTCCCATTCCCCTACATGAATCTCTTCCATTCCCCTACATGAATCTCTTCCATTCCCCTACATGAATCTCTTCCATTCCCCTACATTAATCTCTTCCATTCCCCTACATTAATCTCTTCCATTCCCCCAGTAACCTGTAATGTGTTGCTCTCCACAGGATGCTGTGTCTCTCCCCTATTCCCTACGTAGTGCACTACTTTTGACCAAAACCCTATGAGCCCTGGTCAAACTCATTGCACTCTTTAGGGAATAAGGTGCTGTTTGGGATTCAGACTAAGGAGCTCTGATTTCCAATTAGTGTATTTAAAGGGCTTTATATTCCCTTGGTAGGACATGGATACGTTGGTCTCATTTGGAACACTTCTACACTGGAGAATTCCACAGAGGAGAGTGTGTGATGGAGTGTGTGTCTCGTGAGGAAGAGAGAATAGGTCACCTGTGTGTGTGTGTGTGTGTGTGTGTGTGTGTGTGTGTGTGTGTGTGTGTGTGTGTGTGTGTGTGTGTGTGTGTGTGTGTGTGTGTGTGTGTGTGTGTGTGTGTGTGTGCGCGCGCATGCGTAATTCTGAACCCCAAAATCATTCTGAACAACAAAATTCACAAATTCCTGATATGAACTGACCTAATCAACACCGTAGATAAATGATACAACCATTACAATTCTATTAGACTCGGCTTGTTATTCTCCTCCCAGACGTAGGATTCGTCCCAAATCAAGCCCTATTCCCCACAGTATATAGTGCACTACTTTTGACCAGAGCCCTATGGGCCTAGTGCACTACCCGATGGACCCTAGCCAAAAGGAGTGCACTACATAGAAATAGGGAGCCATTAAGGACGCAGGTAGTAGATAGTAGATCTACTGCATAGGCTACATATAACACAAAAACTGTGTCACTGACAAACAGATTGATAGATAGAAAGACAAATAGACAAGGGGGAGATGGTAACGAAACCAGTAGATAAATACAGGCTACAGATGCTCCAGTACGGTATGAACACAAACACTGTAGACGCTCACAGGGCCAACCAAGGGAGGAAGCTTTCCCACAGGGGCCACGGTTGATTTCAGGCTGTTACATAAGTCCTGTTGGTTTGGTGCAGTTAGGCCACATGGGGACAATGTTTCACCCATACCCCCGCACACACACACTGTAATGCCCGGGGTGTAGTCGAGGAAGAAGTCAGGCGCAGGAAACAGAGAGTTCAGGGTAGCGATACTTTTAATTCACCACACAGGTGAAACCGACGCCAACCCAAACGAATGCCCCAAAAACACGGGGAACTAAACAGTCCAGAAAATACACACATACACGGACAACCCCCCCAGAAAACAATCCCGCACTCCCAGCAGGCGGGCCAGCTGGATAATAAAACCCAACCAATAAACCCAATTAAACACAGGTATAACTAATAAACAGACAAGGGGGAAAAAAGGATCAGTGGCAGCTAGTAGGCCGGTGACGACGACCGCCGAGCGCCACCCGAACAGGAAGGGGAGCCACCTTCGGTAGAAGTCGTGACACACACCCTTAGGGAGATATTTGATTCTGTAAGGGTTTGCCTCAGTGTAAAGTCACTTTGTACCTCAGTAAAACATCAATGGGTTGAAATTTAGTGGTTTGATTTGAAAGATTAGTGAATGCGAGGTACAAACATACATACTGTATGCTTTCTAAGTCTGTCCATTACGGTCAGTAGCACATGCAAGTCCCTGAAGAACTATACACTCTTAGGAAGAAAGGGTTTCAAAAGGGTTCTCGACTGTCCCCATAGGATAAACCTTTTTGGTTCCAGGTAGAACCCTTTTGGGTTCCATGTAGAACCCTCTGTGGGAAGGGTTCTACATGGAACTCAAAAGGGTTCTACCTGGAACCAATAAGGCTTCTTCAAAGGGTTCTCCTATGGGGACAGCAGAAGGACCCTATTAGGTTCTAGAAAGCACCTTTTTCTCTAAGAGTGTAGAGACTAATGTTGAGCACATTCAATTAACTCAATATGCTACTATATTTTTTATCAAAGTTCAACCCAAACAAACCATTTGTTTACAGTTGACATTAGTGTTTTAAAAATGGTCTTCACTCAAACACATACCTACATGTTCATATACACACACGCTATTAGGGAGGGACTGTGCTGGGTGGGCTGCTGGATAAAACATAAATTACTGTGCATAATTGCACACAAACAGTACACGGCTCTGTGATGACACAGCACAGGCCTCTGTGATGACACAGCACAGGCCTCTGTGATGACACAGCACAGGCCTCTGTGATGACACAGCACAGGCCTCTGTGATGACACAGCACAGGCCTCTGTGATGACACAGCACAGGCCTCTGCGATGACACAGTACAGGCCTCTGCGATGACACAGTACAGGCCTCTGTGATGACACAGTACAGGCCTCTGTGATAACACAGTACAGGCCTCTGTGATAACACAGTACAGGCCTCTGTGATGACCCGCACACAAAGACGCAGAAAGGGGGCAAAAAATATCAAACAGAACAGACGAATGGGAGGACAGGAGAGAACAGGGGAGGAGAGGAGAGGGAAGGAGAGGACAGGAGAAGAGAGGACAGGAGAGGAGAGGGAAGGAGAGGAAAGGAGAGGAGAGGACAGGGGAGGAGAGGAGAGGAGAGGAGAGGAGAGGAGAGGAGAGGAGAGGAGAGGAGAGGAGAGGAGAGGAGAGGAAAGGAGAAGAGAAGAGAAGAGAAGAGAAGAGAAGAGAAGAGGAGAGGAGAGGGAAGGAGAGGAAAGGAGAAGAGAGGACAGGAGAAGAGAGGGAAGGAGAGGAAAGGAGAAGAGAAGAGAAGAGAAGAGGAGAGGAGAGGAGAGGAGAGGAGAGGAGAGGAGAGGAGAGGAGAGGAGAGGAGAGGAGAGAAGAGAGGACAGGGCAGGGCAGGACAGGAGAGGAGATGAGAGGAGAGGAGAAGAGAAGAGAAGAGAGGGCAGGACAGGAGAGGAGAGGAGAGGAGAAGAGAAGACAGGGGAGGAGAAGAGAGGAGAGGGGGGGCGGGAGAGGACAAGAGAGGTGAGGAGAAGAGAGGAGAAGAGAGGACAGGGGAGGAGAAGAGAGGAGAAGAGAGGACAGGGGAGGAGAAGAGAGGACAGGACAGGACAGGAGAGGGGGGACAGGAGAGGAGAGGGGGGACAGGAGAGGAGGGGACCGGAGAAGAGAAGAGAAGAGAGGAGAAGAGAGGACAGGAGAAGAGAAGAGAGGAGAGAACAGGGGGGAGAGGACAGGACAGGAGAGGGGGGACAGGAGAGGAGGGGACCGGAGAAGAGAAGAGAGGAAAGGACAGGGGGGGGGACAGGGGAGGAGAGGGGAGGGACAGGAGAGGAGAAGAGAGGAGAGTGGGGTGTACCTTAGTTCCATCCATTGGATTATGGATAACAGTGGTCTGAGCCTCCTACAAAAAGAGAGGGATGGAGGTAAAGATAGATGGAAGGAGAGATGGAGAAAGAAAGCAAAGGAGAGTGAGAGGGATGAATAGAAAGACAAAGAAATAGTGAGGAAGGAAAACAGGTAGAGAGAAAGAGAAAAATAACAGATAGATAAAGGTGTGAACAGTATGTATGTAGGTCAGATGAGGATAAAGGTGTGAACGGTATGTATGTAGGTCAGATGAGGATAAAGGTGTGAACACTATGTATGTAGGTCAGATGAGGATAAAGGTGTGAACAGCATGTATGTAGGTCAGATGAGGATAAAGGTGTGAACGGTATGTATGTAGGTCAGATGAGGATAAAGGTGTGAACACTATGTATGTAGGTCAGATGAGGATAAAGGTGTGAACAGCATGTATGTAGGTCAGATGAGGATAAAGGTGTGAACAGCATGTATGTAGGTCAGATGAGGATAAAGGTGTGAACGGTATGTATGTAGGTCAGATGAGGATAAAGGTGTGAACAGCATGTATGTAGGTCAGATGAGGATAAAGGTGTGAACGGTATGTATGTAGGTCAGATGAGGATAAAGGTGTGAACACTATGTATGTAGGTCAGATGAGGATAAAGGTGTGAACAGCATGTATGTAGGTCAGATGAGGATAAAGGTGTGAACAGCATGTATGTAGGTCAGATGAGGATAAAGGTGTGAACACTATGTATGTAGGTCAGATGAGGATAAAGGTGTGAACAGCATGTATGTAGGTCAGATGAGGATAAAGGTGTGAACGGTATGTATGTAGGTCAGATGAGGATAAAGGTGTGAACACTATGTATGTAGGTCAGATGAGGATAAAGGTGTGAACAGCATGTATGTAGGTCAGATGAGGATAAAGGTGTGAACACTATGTATGTAGGTCAGATGAGGATAAAGGTGTGAACAGCATGTATGTAGGTCAGATGAGGATAAAGGTGTGAACGGTATGTATGTAGGTCAGATGAGGATAAAGGTGTGAACGGTATGTATGTAGGTCAGATGAGGATAAAGGTGTGTGTGTACAGTACCAGTCAAAAGGTTGGACACGCCTACTGATTCAAGGGTTTTTCTTTATTGTTTACTATTTTCTACATTGTAGAATAATAGTGAAGACATCAAAACTATGAAATAACACATATGGAATCATGTAGTAACCAAAAAAGTGATATACAAATCAAAACATAGTTTATATTTGAGATTCTTCAAAAGTAGCCACCCTTTGCCTTGATGACAGCATTGAACACTCTTGTCATTCTCTCAACCAGCTTCATGAGGTATTCACCTGGAATGCATTTCAATTAACAGGTGTGCCTTGTTAAAAGTTAATTTGTGGATTTTGTTTCCTTATTAATGCGTTTGAGCCAATCAGTTGTGTTGTGAGAAGGTAGGGGTGGTATATAGAAGACAGCCCTAGTTGGTAAAAGACCAAGTCCATATTATGGCAAGAACAACTCAAATAAGCAAAGAGAAACAAGCGTCCATCATTACTTTAAGACAGGAAGGTCAGTCAATCTGAAAATTTAAAGAACTTGTGCAGTTGCAAAAAACATCAAGCGCTATGATGAAACTGGCTCTCATGAGGACCACCACAGGAATGGAAGACCCAGAGTTATCTCTGCTGCAGAGGATAAGTTCATTAGAGTTACCAGCCTCAGAAATCAGCAATTAACTGCACCTCAGATTGCAGCCCAAATAAGACACAGACACATCTCAACATCAACTGTTCAGAGGTGACTTTGTGAATTGCTGCAAAGAAACCGCTAATAAAAGACAACAATAATAAGAAGAGAAGAAACATGAAGGAAATTTGTCCTTCGGTCTAATGAGTCTAAATTTGAGATTTTTGGTTCCAATCGCCGTGTCTTTGTGAGATGCAGAGTAGGTAAACGGATGATCTGTAGGTGAACGGATGATGTGTGGTTCCCACCATGAAGCATGGAGGAGGTGTGATGGTGTGGGGGTGCTTTGCTGGTGACACTGT
Organism: Oncorhynchus mykiss; assembly: GCF_057628025.1. Taxonomy (NCBI): domain Eukaryota; kingdom Metazoa; phylum Chordata; class Actinopteri; order Salmoniformes; family Salmonidae; genus Oncorhynchus; species Oncorhynchus mykiss. The sequence goes on from NC_143032.1 coordinate 77,773,202, forward strand.
CATTTTAACGGCTCTCGTTGGTGGTAGGAATAGTAGACCAAAGCGCAGATTCATTTCATTCAAAAAACACTTAAAACAAAATAACAAAAGCCAAAGCGAAAAGTTCTGTCAGGAACAGATACTAAATAGAAAACAAGATCCCACGAAAACCAAAAGGAAAATGACAAATTATATATGACCCCCAATCAGAGACCACTATAGACAGCTGCCTCTGATTGGGAACCACGCTCGGCCAAAAACAAAGAGATAGAAAACATAGATTTTCCCACCCGAGTCACACCCTGACCTAACAAAACATAGAGAACACGCTGCATTCTGCAACAATACGCCATCACATCCGGTTTGCACTTAGTGGTACTATCATTTGTTTTTCAACAGGACAATGACCCAAAACACACCTCCTAGCTGTGTAAGGGCTATTTGACCAAGAAGGAGAGTGATGGAGTGCTGCATCAGATAACCTGGCCTCAACAATCACCCAAAATTGAGATTGGGTTGATTGCTCAGCATACGTGGGAAATCCTTCAAGACTGTTTGAAAAGCATTCCAGGTGACTACCTCATGAAACTGGTTGAGATAATGCAAAGCGTGTGCAAAGCGGTCATCAAGGAAAAGGGTTGCCACTTTGAAGAATCTAAAATCTAAAATATATTTTGATTTGTTTAACACTTTTTTTAGTTACTACATGATTCCATGTGTTCATTCATAGTTTTGATGTCTTCACAAGTAATACTACAATGTAGAAAATAGTTACAAATAAAGAAAAACCCTTGAATGAGTAGGTGTGTCCAAACTTTGACTGGTACTGTAGGTCAGATGAGGTTAAAGGTCTGTATATCTAGGTCAGATGAGGTTAAAGGTCTGTATATCTAGGTCAGATGAGGTTGAAGATCAGTATATCTAGGTCAGATGAGGTTAAAGGTCTGTATATCTAGGTCAGATGAGGTTAAAGGTCTGTATATCTAGGTCAGATGAGGTTAAAGGTCTGTATATCTAGGTCAGATGAGGTTGAAGGTCTGTATATCTAGGTCAGATGAGGTTAAAGGTCTGTATATCTAGGTCAGATGAGGTTAAAGGTATGTTTACAGTACATTAGGAAAGTATTTAGACCCCTTGACCTTATTCTAAAATTCATTAAAATAGTTTTTTTCCCTCATCAATCTACACACAATACCCCATAATGACATCACAATACCTCATCATGACAAAGCACAAACAGATTTTTAGAAATCTTTGAAAATGTATAACAAATAAATAACTGAAATATCACATTTACATAAGTATTCAGACCCTTTACTCAGTACTTTGTTGAATCATTGGCAGCGATTAGAGCCTTGAGTCTTCTTGGGTATGATGCTACAAGTTTGGTACACCTGTATTTGGGGAATTTCTCCCAATCTTCTCTGCAGATCCTCTCAAGCTCTGTCAGGTTGGATGGGGGGGGGGCAGCGGCACAGCTATTTTCAGGTCTCTCCAGCGAGAGATCAAGTTCAAGTCCGGGCTCTGGCTGGGCCGCTCAAGGACATTCAGAGACTTGTCCCGAAGCCACTCCTGCGTTATCGTGGCTGTGTGCTTAGGGTCGTTGTCCTGTTGGAAGGTGAACCTTCGCCCCAGTCTGAGGTCCTGAGCGCTCTGGAGCAGGTTTTCATCAATGGTCTCTCTGTACTTTGCGCCATTTGCGCCATCTTTCTTTCGATCCTGACTAGTTTCCCAGTCCCTGCCGCTTATAAACGTCCCCACAGCATGATGCTGCCACCACCATGCTTCACCGTAGTGATGGTGCCAGGTTTCCTCCAGACGTGACACTTGGCATTCAGGCCAAAGAGTTCAATCTTGGTTTCATCAGACCAGAGAATCTTGTTTCTCACGGTCTGAGAGTCTTTAGAAGCCTTTTGGCAAACTCCAAGCGGGCTGTCATGTGCCTTTTACTGAGGAGTGGCTTCCGTCTGGCCACTCTACCATAACGGCCTGATTGGTTTGAGTGCTGCAGAGATGGTTGTCCTTCTGGAAGGTTCTCCCATCTCCACAGAGGAACTCTGAAGCTCTGTCAGAGTGACCATCGGGTTCATGGTCACCTCCCTGACCAAGGCCCTTCTCCGTTGATTGCTCAGTTTGGTCGGTTGGCCAGCTCTAGGAAGAGTCTTTGAACTACAAACTTCTTCCTTTTATGAATGATGGAGACCACTGGGTTCTTGTGGACCTTCAATGCTACAGACATTTTTGGTACCCTTCCCCAGATCTGTGCCTCAACACAATCCTGTCTCGGAGCTCTATGGACAATTCCTTTGACCTCATGGCTTGGTTTTTGCTCTGACATGCATTGTCAACTGTGGGACCTTATATAGACAGGTGTGTGCCTTTCCAAATCATGTCCAATCAATTGCATTTACCACAGGTGGACTCCAATCAAGTTGTAGAAACATCTCAAGGATGATCAATGGGAACTGTGACGTAGTGAGGTTGGAGAAGATAAGAGACCACACAGGGAACCAGTGGTTAAGGATAAACATAATATTTTACTGAGAAACGGTAACCGTAATATCACAGTACACTTGAAAAACAACAAACACTAAGTCTCGAACTCAGTCAGGAAACAGACGCACACGGTGAACAACTCAATCTTCTGCAGAGCACAACAGAAAACACACCTTTTTTAACTGGGAAATCATCATGAGTAAATAAGACACACCTGAGTGTCGTTAATGTCTCTAGGACGGTCTCGGCTGCCCTCTGGTGACAGGTGGAACCATGACAACCTGAGTGTCGTTAATGTCTCTAGGACGGTCTCTGCTGCCCTCTGGTGACAGGTGGAACCATGACAACCTGAGTGTCGTTAATGTCTCTAGGACAGTCTCTGCTGCCCTCTGGTGACAGGTGGAACCATGACAACCTGAATGTCGTTAATGTCTCTAGGACGGTCTCTGCTGTCCTCTGGTGACAGGTGGAACCATGACAACCTGAGTGCCGTTAATGTCTCTAGGACAGTTTCTGCTGTCCTCTGGTGACAGGTGGAACCATGACAACCTGAATGTCGTTAATGTCTCTAGGACAGTCTCTGCTGTCCTCTGGTGACAGGTGGAACCATGACAGAAACAGGATGCACCTGAGCTCAATTTCGAGTCTCATAGCAAAGAGTCTGAATACTTATGTAAATAAGGTATTTCTGTTGATTTATTTTCAATACATTTGCTAAATTGTCTAAAAACCTGTTTTCTCTTTTTCATAATAACAAAATTGATTTAATCCATTTTAGAATAAGGCTGTAACGTAACAACGTAGAAAAGGTCAAGGGGTCAGAATACTTTCTGATTGCACTGTATGTCAGATGAGGTCAAAGCAAAAGGTGAGGAAACTGGTTAAAACTGGAAGAGATTCTTCTGGAGTGATAGAGTTGAGGGGTGGATGAGCTGAATAAATTTAGAAAACACACACACACGTTCGCGCTGAGCCGGAGGAGAGGAACATGGCTTGAACGGTCAGAGAGAACTCTGGGTAAAAGTTACAAACACACCATGTCTGCTAATCATTCTGCAGAGCTCTACTTACCCACTCTCTCTCTCTCTCACACACACACACACACACACACACACACACACACACACACACACACACACACACACACACACACACACACACACACACACACACACACAATCGTCAGAGACAAGTCTGAAAACACATATATTTTACACAAATACACAAAAGTGTATGCAGCAGACCCTCACAGAAACCCTGCAGGAACGTTGCGCCCCACAAAAGCACACAGTGTACAGTACACCATAGAGAACATTATGAAGAAGCCACAACTACGGTAATCCTCTTGACTCGACTGTTTCTGTCGGACACATAACATGTGGTAATACAGGGACACATGTCAGATCTGTTCCTTCCCAACGATTCTACTTATACGTGTTGAATCGCCACTGTTCACAGCCGGCCATCCTCTAGCTTAAGACCCTCGTCGGCACGGTGTGTTTTCTACTTAACAGGAGACTGCTATGAGTCAACGAAGGCCGTATACTTCAACCTAGTCTGGGTTGTTCTGTACTGTAGTAGGCACGTCAGCATCTGCTGCTAAGTGGGTTTACTGTTTACAGAAGAGTTTCCGGTGCTGTCACGCTGAGTGAGGTAAAAGCTACTCTAAAATGCCATTACACCATGACAGGACCCCATTTTTTCTATCTCCCCTCCCTCCCTCTCTCCCTCTCTCCCTCTCTCCCTCCCTCCCTCCCTCCCTCCCTCCCTCCCTCCCTCCCTCCCTCCCTCCCTCCCTCCCCATCTCCCCTCCCTCCCTCCCTCTCTCTCTCCCTCCCTCTCTCCCTCTCTCCCTCCCTCTCTCCCTCTCTCCCTCTCTCCCTCTCTCTCTCTCTCTCTCTCTCTCTCTCTCTCTCTCTCGACAGTTCTATTAGAAGCCTCATTTGACACGCATCACACACGCAGGCACACACACACTTTCCCCCACACCATTCCGAGCACTCTTCCCAGAAAGTGACACCTTCCGATGACCAATCACCAGCCAGCTGTCTCCTACATGATTATGACATTGTCGTCATGACAACCGTTGCCCTGGACAACAGTTTGGGAGATGGGGAGAGAGAAGAGAACAAAGTACCTGGGGTTTGACTGCAGATTGAGGACGCAAGGGGAGGGAGGGATATGGAGGGAGGGAATGTTAGGGAGGGAGGGAGGGAAGGTGTGGAGGGAGGGAAGGAGGGTTATGGAGGGTGGGAAGGCTAGGGATGGATAGTTAGGGAAGTTGGGAAGGTTAGGGAGGGAGGGAGGGAGGGAGGGAGGGAGGGAGGGAGGGAGGGAGGGAGGGAGGGAGGGAGGGAGGGAGGGAGGGAGGGAGGGAGGTTATGGAGGGAGGGAGGGTTAGGGAGGGAGGGTTAGGGAGGGTGGGAAGGTAAGGGAGGGAGGGAGGGTTAGGGAGGGAGGATTAGGGAGGGTTAGGGAGGGTGGGAAGGTAAGGGAGGGAGGGAGGGTTAGGGAGGGTTAGGGAGGTTGGGAAGTTTAAAATTACCTAGCCTAACTATTACCCGACTATTACCTAACTATTACCTAAACCAACTATTAACTAACCCAACTATTACCCAACTACTACCTAACTATTACCTAAACCAACTATTACCTAACCCAACTATTACCTATCCCAACTATTACCTAACCCAACTTTTACCTATCCCAACGATTACCTAAATATTACCTAAACCAACTATTACCTAACCCAACTATTACCTATCCCAACTATTACCTAACCCAACTTTTACCTATCCCAACTATTACCTAAATATTACCTAAACCAACTATTACCTAACCAACTATTACCTAACTATTACCTAAACCAACTATTAACTAACCCAACTATTACCCAACTACTACCTAAATATTACCTAAACCAACTATTAACTAACACAACTATTACCTAAATATTACCTAAATGAACTATTACCTAAATATTACCTAAACCAACTATTACCTAACCCAACCATTACCTAAATATTACCTAAACTAACTATTACCTAACCCAACCATTACCTAAATATTACCTAAACTAACTATTACCTAACCCAACTATTACCAAAATATTAGGTAGTAAGGGGTAGAGTGACTATGCATAGATAATAAAAAACGAGTAGAAGCAGTGTGTGTGTATGGGAGGGGGGAGGGTCATTGTTAATAGTCTGGGTGGCCATTTGATGAATTGTTCAGTAGTCTTATGGCTTGGGTTTAGAAGCTGTTAAGGAGCCTTTTGGTCCTAGACTTGGCGCACCGGGTACCGCTTGCCAGTGCGGTAGTGCGGTAGCAGAGAGAGGGGTCTATGACTAGGGTGGCTATTTTTTGGGGCCTTCCTCTGACACTGCCTAGTATACAGGTCCTGGATGGAAGGAAGTTAGGACCCAGAGATGTACTGGGCCGTACCCACTACCCTCTGTAGCAACTTAAGGTAGGATGCTCAGCAGTTGCCATACCAGGCGGTGATGCCTGGTGATGCTCAGCATGGTCTCGATGGTGCAGCTGTATAATTTTTTGAGGATCTGGAGAGCCCATGCCAAATCTTTTCAGTCTCCTGAGGGGGAAAAGGTCCATAATTTGTTGGTGATGTGGACACCAAGGAACTTGAGACTCTCAACCTGCTCCACTACAGCCCCGTCGATGTTAATGGGGGCCTGTTCGGCCCTTCTTTTCCTGTAGTCCACGATCAGCTCCTTTGTCTTGATCACGTTGAGGGAGAGGTTGTTGTCCTGGCACTACACTGCCAGGTCTCTGACCTCATCCCTATAGGCTGTCTCATCGTTGTCTGTGATCAGGCCTACAGCTGTTGTGTCATCTGCACATTTAATGATGGTGTTGGAGTCGTACCTGGCCATGCAGTCGTGGGTGAACAGGGAGATCAGGAGGGGACTAAGCATGCACCCCTGAGGGGCCCCAGTGGTGAGGATCAGCGTGGCAGATGTGTTGTTGCCTACATTTATCACCTGAGGGTGGCCAATCAGGAAGTCTAGGATCAAGTTGCAGAGGGAGGTGTTTAGTCACAGAGTCCTTATCTTAGTGATGAGTTTTGTGGACACTATGGTGATGAACGCTGAGCTGTAGTCAACGAACAACATTCTTACACAGGTCTTCCTATGGGAAATGGCAGTGTGGAGTGTGATTGAGATTGTGTCATCTGTGGATCTGTTGGGACGGTATGCGAATTGGAGTGGGTCTAGGGTTTCCAGGATGATGGTGTTGATGTGAGTCATGACCAGCCTTTCATGACCAGCCTTTACAGACTCGGTCAGGGAGAGTTTGAAAATGTCAGTGAAGACACTTGCCAGTTGGCCCGAGCATGCTCTGAGTACACGTCCTGGTAATGCGTCCGGCCTTGTGAATGTTGACCTTTTTAAAGGTCTTGCTCACATCGGCTACGGAGAGTGTAGCCAACTATTGCCTAACCCAACTATTACCTACCCCCTACTATAACCTAACCTAACTATTACCTAACCTAACTATTACCGAAACCAACTATTACCTAACCCAACTATTACCTAACCTAACTATTACCTAACCCAACTATTACCTAACCTAACTATTACCTAACCCAACTATTACCTAACCTAACTATTACCTAACCTAACTATTACCAAAACCAACTATTACCTAACCTAACTATTACCGAAACAAACTATTACCTAACCCAACTATTACCTATCCCAACTATTACCTGATACAACTATTACCTAACCTAACTATTACCTAACCCAACTATTACCTAACCTAACTATTACCTAACCTAACTATTACCTATCCAGACTATTACCTAACCTAACTATTACCGAAACCAACTATTACCTAACCTAACTATTACCGAAACCAACTATTACCTAATCCAACTATTACCTATCCCAACTATTACCTAATCCAACTTTTACCTAACCTAACTATTACCTAACCCAACTTTTACCTAACCTAACTATTACCTAACCTAACTATTACCTATCCCAACTATTACCTAACCTAACTATTACCGAAACTAACTATTACCTAACCTAACTATTACCGAAACCAACTATTACCTAATCCAACTTTTACCTAACCTAACTATTACCTAACCTAACTATTACCTAACCCAACTATTACCTAACCTAACTATTACCTAACCAGACTATTACCTAACCTAACTATTACCGAAACCAACTATTACCTAACCTAACTATTACCGAAACCAACTATTACCTAATCCAACTATTACCTATCCCAACTATTACCTAATCCAACTTTTACCTAACCTAACTATTACCTAACCCAACTTTTACCTAACCTAACTATTACCTAACCTAACTATTACCTATCCCAACTATTACCTAACCTAACTATTACCGAAACTAACTATTACCTAACCTAACTATTACCGAAACCAACTATTACCTAATCCAACTTTTACCTAACCTAACTATTACCTAACCCAACTATTACCTAACCTAACTATTACCGAAACCAACTATTACCTAATCCAACTATTACCTAACCTAACTATTACCGAAACCAACTATTACCTAACCCAACTATTACCTAATGAAACTATTACCTAACCTAACTATTACCTAATCCAACTATTACCTAATCTAACTATTACCTGATCCAACTATTACCTAACCTAACTATTACCTAACCTAACTATTACCTAACCTAACTATTACCTAATCTAACTATTACCTATCCAGACTATTACCTAACCTAACTATTACGTAATCTAACTATTACCTGATCCAACTATTACCTAACCTAAGTATTACCTAATCTAACTATTACCTATCCAGACTATTACCTAACCTAACTATTACCTAACCTAACTATTACCTGATCCAACTATTACCTAACCTAACTATTACCTTACCTAACTATTACCTAACCTAACCATTACCTATCCCAACTATTACTTATCCCAACTATTACCGAAACCAACTATTACCTAACCCAACTATTACCTAACCTAACTATTACCTCACCCAACTATTACCTAACCCAACTATTACCGAAACAAACTATTACTGTTTCTCCATCTCTCTTCTCTATCTGGCCTGATCCATGTTTCTCCATCTCTCTTCTCTATCTGTTTAGTGTTTAATGTAATAGTGCTCTCACATCACCCAGCAGTCACTGGGACCCAATGTTGTTCACTGGGACCCAATGTACCCCTAATCACAGGAGAGAGGCCGTTGTAGAGTAATATGGACATTTATCAGACACTTTTTTTTTTATCTTAAGTGATTTAAAAGTGAATATATTAAGTTTATGTGGTAAACCAACCCACCTTAAGGAGTAGGCCTACCATGCTTCAACTAGTCTATAACGTGTCAGAGACAGCACATAGAGCCACACGTGTCAGAGACAGCACAGAGCCACACGTGTCAGAGACAGCACATAGAGCCACACGTGTCAGAGACAGCACATAGAGCCACACGTGTCAGAGACAGCACAGAGCCACACGTGTCAGAGACAGCACATAGAGCCACACGTGTCAGAGACAGCACATAGAGCCACACGTGTCAGAGACAGCACAGAGCCACACGTGTCAGAAACAGCACATAGAGCCACACGTGTCAGAGACAGCACAGAGCCACACGTGTCAGAGACAGCACATAGAGCCACACGTGTCAGAGACAGCACAGAGCCACACGTGTCAGAAACAGCACATAGAGCCACACGTGTCAGAGACAGCACAGAGCCACACGTGTCAGAGACAGCACAGAGCCACACGTGTCAGAGACAGTACAGAGCCACACGTGTCAGAGACAGCACAGAGCCACACGTGTCAG
>NC_143032.1:77790000-77820000 GCF_057628025.1 Oncorhynchus mykiss
GAACTGTAGTCACAATTCCTACTGAATAAACAGACCAGAAAGCAGTTACCACAAAGCTCACACACACACACACACACACACACAGACACAGACACAGACACAGAGACACACACACACACACACACACACACACACACACACACACACACACACACACACACACACACACACACAAACTATTTTATGATGATTGCAAAACGAATCAACACTCTCTCCCATGCATCACAGACAGCACACACTGAAATAAAGATGTTCACAAATCACTGAGCAAGAGACACTTTTAATTACAGAGAAACAAACTAAGCAAAAGCAGAGGGACAGAAAAAGGGGGGAGATGGAGAGGGAAAGAGGGGCGAGAGAGAAAGAGGGGGAGAGGGAGAGAGACAGTGGGGGTGGGGAGAAAGCAGGGGAGAGAGAATGAGACACAACAAGAGAGAGAATAAAGGCGAGGAGACAGGAACAGGGTCTTAACCCTGATAACTGATCTAAGAGAGAGAGTGTTCATTTTATATTGTTTATTTCACTTTTGTTTATTATCTACTTCACTTGCTTTGGAAATGTTAACATACGTTTCCCATGACAATAAAGCCCTTTAAATTGAAATTTAATTGAGAGAGAGAGAGACAGGAGATGGAGGAGAGGGAGAGAGGAGAGAGAGCAGAGAGTAGGAGAGGGAGAGAGGAGAGAGAACAGAGAGAGAGAGGGAGAGAGGAGAGAGAGCAGAGAGAGAGGGAGGAGAGGGAGAGAGGAGAGAGAGCAGAGAGAGATGGAGGAGAGAGGAGAGAGGAGAGAGAGCAGAGAGAGGGAGGAGAGAGGGAGAAAGGAGAGAGAGCAGAGAGAGAGGGAGGGGAGGGAGAGAGGAGAGAGAGCAGACAGAGAGGAGAGAGAGAGAGGAGATGAAGAGAGAGGAGAGAGAGAGGGAGCAGAGAGAAAGAGGGAGAGGAGATGGAGAGAGAGGAGAGAGAAAGAGAGGAGATGGAGAGAGAGGAGATTGAGAGCAGAGAGAGCGAGAGAGAGAAAGGTAGCAGAGAGAGAGGGGGGGACGAGAGACTGAGCAAGATCAGTACTGCATATAGTTTGTGAGTGTAATGTTTACTGTTCATTTTGTTTATTGTTTATTTCACTTCTGTTGATTATCTATTTCACTTGCTTTGGCAATGTTAACATAGGTTTCCCATGGTAATAAAGCTATTTGAAATGGAATTGAATTGAGAGACAGAGAAGAAGAGAGGGAGGGGGGGGGTCTTACCTTGACATCTGCCTTCTTGTTGAGCAAACTCTTGGCTGCTGCAATAGGAAACAACAGCAGAGACACAGGTCAGAGATTCTGGTAGAACAGGAGATCAGAGAGATCACAAAGGTGTATCAGTATCAACCTGTAGTCCCGTAGGATTCCTAGTTGAAGATGGGTAACCCAAATGCAACCACAGGTAGAAAAAGAATTCAACAGGGTAGGGGACCAGACAGTCGTAACAAGAGGTAGTAAACGCTGACATCTTTAGACAGGTTATCAACGACTGGTCCACCAGACCCTGATAATCACAACACTCCTCTGAGATCTTCTGGAGATTTAGAGAGGAGAGGAGGTTTGTTCATACTAAAGACAGTGGTCTGTTTAGCATAATACCCATAATCCTCAGCAAGCGGGGAAATATTCCACAGACAACAGTCCGTATCCATTGTGTCACAGGGAACACACAGAACTGTTCCTGGGTTAAAACTATCCCATTCGGCGTGGCACAGGAGGCCCAGCGAGAGTTGATGTGGGTTGCCGCGAGCAACAGAACCTCATTAAGAGGAACTGGTTAATCAGTTAACGAGGCAGAGATAGAAAACGAATTTGGGGCTTAATACTGGAGCCTGTCCCCTCGGCCCCCTTCAGGGCTAGAGCCTGAAATGGTGCTTCTACCAAGACACACACACCGTCCCAATCTCTCTCCTCTATAGCACCGTCCCAATCTCTCTCCTCTATAGCACCGTCCCAGTCTCTCTCCTCTATAACACCGTCCCAATCTCTCTCCTCTATAGCACCGTCCCAATCTCTGTCCTCTATAGCACCGTCCCAGTCTCTCTCCTCTATAACACCGTCCCAATCTCTCTCCTCTATAGCACCGTCCCAATCTCTCTCCTCTATAGCACCGTCCCAATCTCTCTCTTCTATAACACCGTCCCAGTCTCTCTCCTCTATAACACCGTCCCAGTCTCTCTCCTCTATAACACCGTCCCAGTCTCTCTCCTCTATAGCACCGTCCCAATCTCTCTCCTCTATAGCACCGTCCCAATCTCTGTCCTCTATAGCACCGTCCCAGTCTCTCTCCTCTATAACACCGTCCCAATCTCTCTCCTCTATAGCACCGTCCCAATCTCTCTCCTCTATAGCACCGTCCCAATCTCTCTCCTCTATAACACCGTCCCAGTCTCTCTCCTCTATAACACCGTCCCAGTCTCTCTCCTCTATAGCACCGTCCCAATCTCTCTCCTCTATAGCACCGTCCCAATCTCTCTCCTCTATAACACCGTCCCAGTCTCTCTCCTCTATAGCACCGTCCCAGTCTCTCTCCTCTATAGCACCGTCCCAGTCTCTCTCCTCTATAGCACCGTCCCAGTCTCTCTCCTCTATAACACCGTCCCAATCTCTCTCCTCTATAGCACCGTCCCAGTCTCTCTCCTCTATAGCACCGTCCCAGTCTCTCTCCTCTATAGCACCGTCCCAGTCTCTCTCCTCTATAGCACCGTCCCAGTCTCTCTCCTCTATAGCACCGTCCCAGTCTCTCTCCTCTATAGCACCGTCCCAGTCTCTCTCCTCTATAACACCGTCCCAATCTCTCTCCTCTATAGCACCGTCCCAATCTCTCTCCTCTATAGCACCATCCCAGTCTCTCTCCTCTATAGCACCGTCCCAGTCTCTCTCCTCTATAACACCGTCCCAATCTCTCTCCTCTATAGCACCGTCCCAGTCTCTCTCCTCTATAACACCGTCCCAGTCTCTCTCCTCTATAACACCGTCCCAGTCTCTCTCCTCTATAACACCGTCCCAATCTCTCTCCTCTATAGCACCGTCCCAATCTCTGTCCTCTATAGCACCGTCCCAGTCTCTCTCCTCTATAGCACCGTCCCAGTCTCTCTCCTCTATAACACCGTCCCAATCTCTCTCCTATATGGCACCGTCCCAGTCTCTCTCCTCTATAACACCGTCCCAGTCTCTCTCCTCTATAACACCGTCCCAATCCCTCTCCTCTATAACACCGTCCCAATCTCTCTCCTCTATAGCACCGTCCCAGTCTCTCTTCTCTATAACACCGTCCCAGTCTCTCTCCTCTATAACACCGTCCCAGTCTCTCTCCTCTATAACACCGTCCCAGTCTCTCTCCTCTATAACACCGTCCCAGTCTCTCTCCTCTATAACACCGTCCCAGTCTCTCTCCTCTATAACACGTCCCAGTCTCTCTCCTCTATGGCACCGTCCCAGTCTCTCTCCTCTGTAGCACCGTCCCAGTCTCTCTCCTCGATAACACCGTCCCAGTCTCTCTCCTCGATAACACCGTCCCAGTCTCTCTCCTCTATAACACCGTCCCAATCTCTCTCCTCTATAACACCGTCCCAGTCTCTCTCCTCTATAACACCGTCCCAATCTCTCTCCTCTATAACACCATCCCAGTCTCTCTCCTCTATAACACCGTCCCAATCTCTCTCCTCTATAGCACCGTCCCAGTCTCTCTCCTCTATAACACCGTCCCAGTCTCTCTCCTCTATAGCACCGTCCCAGTCTCTCTCCTCTATAGCACCGTCCCAGTCTCTCTCCTCTATAGCACCGTCCCAGTCTCTCTCCTCTATAACACCGTCCCAGTCTCTCTCCTCTATAACACCGTCCCAGTCTCTCTCCTCTATAGCACCGTCCCAGTCTCTCTCCTCTATAACACCGTCCCAGTCTCTCTCCTCTATAGCACCGTCCCAGTCTCTTTCCTCTATAGCACCGTCCCAGTCTCTCTCCTCTATAGCACCGTCCCAGTCTCTCTCCTCTATAGCACCGTCCCAGTCTCTCTCCTCTATAGCACCGTCCCAGTCTCTCTCCTCTATAGCACCGTCCCAGTGTCTCTCCTCTATAGCACCGTCCCAGTCTCTCTCCTCTATAACACCGTCCCAGTCTCTCTCCTCTGTTGCACCGTCCCAGTCTCTCTCCTCTATAACATCGTCCCAGTCTCTCTCCTCTGTAGCACCGTCCCAGTCTCTCTCCTCTATAACACCGTCCCAGTCTCTCTCCTCTATAGCACCGTCCCAGTCTCTCTCCTCTATAACACCGTCCCAGTCTCTCTCCTCTATAACACCGTCCCAGTCTCTCTCCTCTGTATCACCGTCCCAGCCTCTCTCCTCTATAACACCGTCCCAGTCTCTCTCCTCTATAGCACCGTCCCAGTCTCTCTCCTCTGTAACACCGTCCCAGTCTCTCTCCTCTGTAACACCGTCCCAGTCTCTCTCCTCTATAGCACCGTCCCAGTCTCTCTCCTCTATAACACCGTCCCAGTCTCTCTCCTCTATAACACCGTCCCAGTCTCTCTCCTCTATAACACCGTCCCAGTCTCTCTCCTCTATAACACCGTCCCAGTCTCTCTCCTCTATAGCACCGTCCCAGTCTCTCTCCTCTATAACACCGTCCCAGTCTCTTTCCTCTATAGAACCGTCCCAGTCTCTCTCCTCTATAGCACCGTCCCAGTCTCTCTCCTCTATAGCACCGTCCCAGTCTCTCTCCTCTATAGCACCGTCCCAGTCTCTCTCCTCTATAACACCGTCCCAGTCTCTCTCCTCTGTAGCACCGTCCCAGTCTCTCTCCTCTATAACATCGTCCCAGTCTCTCTCCTCTGTAGCACCGTCCCAGTCTCTCTCCTCTATAACACCGTCCCAGTCTCTCTCCTCTATAGCACCGTCCCAGTCTCTCTCCTCTATAACACCGTCCCAGTCTCTCTCCTCTATAACATCGTCCTAGTCTCTCTCCTCTGTAGCACCGTCCCAGCCTCTCTCCTCTATAACACCGTCCCAGTCTCTCTCCTCTATAGCACCGTCCCAGTCTCTCTCCTCTATAACACCGTCCCAGTCTCTCTCCTCTATAGCACCGTCCCAGTCTCTCTCCTCTATAGCACCGTCCCAGTCTCTCTCCTCTATAACACCGTCCCAGTCTCCCTCCTCTATAACACTGTCCCAGTCTCTCTCCTCTATAACACCGTCCCAGTCTCTCTCCTCTATAGCACCGTCCCAGTCTCTCTCCTCTATAACACCGTCCCAGTCTCTCTCCTCTATAACACCGTCCCAGTCTCTCTCCTCTATAACACCGTCCCAGTCTCTCTCCTCTATAACACCGTCCCAGTCTCTCTCCTCTATAGCACTGTCCCAGTCTCTCTCCTCTGTAGCACCGTCCCAGTCTCTCTCCTCTATAACACCGTCCCAGTCTCTCTCCGCTATAACACCGTCCCAGTCTCTCTCCTCTAAAACATCGTCCCAGTCTCTCTTCTCTGTAGCACCGTCCCAGTCTCTCTCCTCTATAACACCATCCCAGTCTCTCTCCTCTATAGCACCGTCTCAGTCTCTCTCCTCTGTATCTGTCAGTTTAACACTGTCCCAGTCTCTATCTCCTAGCTCCACTGCTGAGTTCCATTCACAGTCTAATGTGATCAGTAGTAGCTCTCTCTCTCTAAATCTCTCTTGTTCACTAGGTAGCTCTCTCTCTAGCTCTCTCTCTCTCTTCTGAACTCTCTCTAGTTCTCTTACTGTAGCTCTCTCTCTCTCTCTCTCTCTCTCTCTCTCTCTCTCTCTCTCTCTCTCTCTGTAGCTCTCTCTCTCTCTATAGATCTCTCTCTCTCTCTCTGTAGCTCTCCCTCTATAGGTCTCTCTCTCTCTCGCTGTAGCCCTCTCTCTATGTAGCTCTCTCTCTTTCTGTAGGTCTCTCTCTATCTCTCTGTAGCTCTCTCTCTCTGTGTAGCTCTCTCTCTCTCTAGGTAGCTCTCTCTGTAGTGCTCTCTCTCTGTAGCTCTCACTATGTAGCTCTTTCTCTCTTTCTGTGTATCTCTCTCCCTGTAGCTCTCTCTATCTGCACCTCTCTCTCTCTGTAGCTCTCGCTCTGTACCACTCTCTCTCTGTGTAACCCTCTCTCTCTGTGTATCGCTCTCTCTCTCTGTGTAGCTCTCTCTCTCTCTCTCTCTGTGGCTCTATCTCTCTCTCTGTAGCTCTCTCACTCTCTGTCTCTGTAGCTCTCTCTCTGCAGCTATCTCTCGCTCTGTAGCTCTATCTCTCTCGCTCTCTCTCTGTAGCTCTCTTTCTCTGTAGCTCTCTCTCTCTCTAGGTAGCTGTCCCTCTGTAGTTCTCTCTCTCTCTCTCTGTAGCTCTCTCTCTATGTAGCTCTCTCTCTGTAGCTATCTCTCTCTCTGTGTAGCTCTTTCTCTCTGTATCTCTCTCTGCATCGCTCTCTCTCTCTCTCTATCTCTCTCTCTGTGTGTATCTCTATCTCTATCTATCTCTTTCTCTCTCTGTAGCTCTCTCTCTGTAGCTCTGTCTCTTTCTGTAGCTCTCTCTCTCTCTCTGAAGCTCTGCCTCTCTCTCTCTCTGTATCTCTCTCTATCTCTGTAGCTCTCTCTCTCTCTCTCTGTAGCTATTTCTCTCTGTAGATTTCTCTCTCTGTAGCTCTGTCTGTCTCTGCAGCTCTCTCTCGCTGTAGCTCTCTCTCTTTGTAGCTCTCTCTCTGTAGCTCTCTCTCTCTCTGTAGCTCTCTCTCTCTGTAGCCCTGTCTCTCTCTGTAGCTCTCTCTCTGTAGCTCTCTCTCTCTGTAGCCCTGTCTCTCTCTGTAGCTCTCTCTCTCTCTCTGTAGCTGTCTTTGCAGCTCTCTTTGTAGCTCTCTCGTTCTGTAGCTTTCTCTCTCTGTAGCTCTCTCTCTCTCTCTGTAGCTCTCTCTCTCTCTGTGTGTAGCTCTCTCTCTCTGTAGCTGTCTCTCACTGTAGCTCTCTCTCTCTCTTCCTCTCTCTCTATCTATATAGCTCTCGTTCTGTATAGCTCTCTCTCGCTAATTCCTAGTTCGCTCTGTCTCTCTCTCTCTCTGTGGCTCCCTCTCTGTTGCTCTCTCTCTCTTTAGTTCTCTCTCTGTAGCTCTCTCTCTGTAGCTCTTTCTGTTTCTGTAGCTCTCTCTCTCTCTCTCTCTGTGGCTCTGTCGCTCTCTGTAGCTCTCTCTCTCTCTCTCTCTCTCTCTCTGTGTGTAGCTCAGTCTCTCTCTGTGGCTCTCTGTGGCTCTCTCTCTGTCTCTCTCTGTAGCTCTCTATCTATATAGCTCTCTGTCTGTAAAGCTCTCTCTTTAACTCTCTAGTTCGCTCTGTAGCTCTTTCTCTCTCTGTAGCTCTCTCTCTCTGTAGCTCTCTCTCTCTCTGTAGCTCTGTCTCTCTCTGTGGCTCTCTCTCTCTGTAGCTCTCTCTCTGTAGCTCTCTCTCTCTCTCTCTCTGTAGCTCTCTCTCACTGTAGCTCTCTCTCTCTGTAGCTCTCTCTCTGTAGCTCTCTCTCTATCTATATAGATCTGTTTGTATAGCTCTCTCTCTCAACTCTCTAGTTCGCTTTGTAGCTCTCTCTCTATATAGCTCTCTCTATAGCTCTCTCTCTGTAGCTCTCTCTTTCTCTCTCTATCGATATAGCTCTCTGTCTGTATAGCTCTCTCTTTAACTTTCTAGTTCACTCTGTAGCTCTCTCTCTGTAGTTCTCTCTCTGTAGCTATGTCGCTCTCTCTCTCTCTCTCTCTCTCTCTCGCTCTCTCTGTGTAGCTCTGTCTCTCTCTGTGGCTCTCTGTTGCTCTCTCTCTATAGTTCTCTATCTATATAGCTCTCTGTCTGTAAAGCTCTCTCTTTAACTTTCTAGTTTGCTCTGTAGCTCTCTCTCTCTCTCTCTGTAGCTCTCTCTCTCTGTGTAGCTCTCTCACTTTAGCTCTCTCTCTCTCTCTCTGTAGCTATTTCTCTCTCTGTAGCTCTCTCTCTCTCTGTAGCTCTCTCTCTGTAGCTCTGTCTCTCTCTGTGGCTCTCTCTCTGTAGCTCTCTCTCTCTCTGTAGCTCTCTCTCTGTAGCTCTCTCTCTGTAGCTCTCTCTCTGTGTAGCTCTCTCTCTCTGTAGCTCTCTCTCTCTCTCTCTATCTAAATAGCTCTGTCTGTATAGCTCTCTCTCTCAACTCTCTAGGTCACTTTGTAGCTCTCTCTCTATATAGCTCTCTCTCTGTGTAGCTCTCTCTATAGCTCTCTCTCTGTAGCTCTCTCTTTCTGTAGCTCTCTCTCTGTAGCTCTCTCTCTGTAGCTCTCTCTGTGTAGCTCTCTCTCTCTGTAGCTCTCTCTCTCTCTCTCTATCTATATAGCTCTGTCTGTATAGCTCTCTCTCTCAACTCTCTAGGTCACTTTGTAGCTCTCTCTCTATATAGCTATCTGTCTGTATAGCTCTTTCTTTAACTTTCTAGTTCACTCTGTAGCTCTCTCTCTCTCTGTAGTTCTCTCTCTCTAGGTAGCTCTCTATGTAGTGCTCTCTCTTTCTCTCTCTATCTGTAGCTCTCTCTTTTCCTCGATCTCTCTCTGTAGCTCTCTCTGTAGCTCTCTATGTGTGTAGCTCTCTCTCTCTTTCTCTCTCTCTCTGTAGCTCTCTCTCTCTCTCTCTGTAGCCCTCTCTCCCTCTGTAGCCCTCTCTCTCCCTCTGTAGCTCTCTCTCCCCTCTATGTATCTCACTCTATCTTGCACACAAATGTTTTTTAAAGGATTGACATTAGAAACTAATTTCTGGAGGAACCCCTCTCCCACAGGGGAAGTGAGCCCTGAAGTGAGCCCTGTTCAAAGTGTGTTTGAAGGAGAGAGAGGAGATGATACAGAGACGAGACAGAAGAGCCCTCACTTTAGAAGTCAAAACATTGCAGTGTGTGTGGAGAGAGAGAGAGAGAGAGAGAGAGGGAGGGGAGGAGGATAATGCAACACTCACAGTTTTCCTTTCCTCTGCTTTCCTATACAGCATTCCATTCCTCCTCTACGTCTGCCTCAATTGATATAGAGTCTAATTTCTACAAGGCTAACTACATGTGCCAATTCAGCAGTTTGCTAGGTATGCCTGGCAGCACGATAAAGACCAGTTCTGTGACTCAAAGAACACTGGCGGTGAGGGTTTGTGTGGAGTTTTCCTCCACTCCCTCCACCTCTTGTGTTTACACTAGGGGGTGAATTGGGTCATTAACTGTGTCAAGTGCGTTCTCACATCTTGTTTGAAGTCTCTGATAAAACTTGTATTGTTTTTCAGAGCCTTCTAAATAGAAGCTTCTAGAACACTCAGACAGCTCAGATGGACTCCAGAACGGTCTGTGGTCTGAGCTGAAGTGTTTTCATACATCACTCGTTGCAGTTACAGTCACTCTCAGGTAGATGATCTCAGGATGACAAAAACATGCCACCTGAGTCGAGTTTCATTGTGGCATTTAGTCCCAGACCCCAACCTGTAAACCCAAAGGTCAAATATTATGTTGTTTATTTAACCCTGTAGAGGAAGCAAGCAGGCTCCTTACCTTGACACACATAACAGTAAGCAAGACGGAAGGAAGGAAGGAGAAGAGGAAGAGATTAAAATAAAGAGAAAGAGAAAGAGTCAAACTGGTAAAAACTTCTTAAGGCTAGGGGGAGGTATTTTCACGTCCGGATGAAAAGCCTGCCCAAAGTAAACTGCCTGCTACTCAGGCCTAGAAGCTATGATATGCATATTATAAGTAGATTTTGGATAGAAAACACGCTGAAGTTTCTGAAACTGTTTGAATGATGTCTGTGAGTATAACAGAACTTATTTGGCAGGTGAAACCCCGAGGACAAACCATCCAGGGGGAAAAAATGTTGAGGTCACTCTCTTTTCAATGGGATTTCAATGGGAATCTAGAATTCTAAGGCAGTTGCTTGCAGTTCCTATCGCTTCCACTAGATGTCAACAGTCTTTAGAAATTGGTTGATGTTTTTCCTTTGAGAAATGAAGAAGTAGCCCTGTTCAGAACGAGGGTCGAGTGAAGTGTGCTGTTTGTTAGAGGCGTGTGACCTGAAAAGCACGCTCCACTTTGTTTTCCTCCGGTATTGAACACAGTTTATCCCGTCTTAAATTTGATCAATTATTTACGTTAAAAAATACTTAAAGTTGTATTAGGAAAGTTGTTTGAAATGTTTGGACAAAGATTACAGGTAATTTATGAGATATTTTGTAGTCATGTTGCGCGAGTTGGAACCAGCGTTTTTCTGGATCAAACGCGCCAAATAAATTGACATTTTGGATATATATCGACGGAATTAATCGAACAAAAGGACCATTTGTGATGTTTATGGGACATATTGGAGTGCCAACAGAAGAAGCTGGTCAAAGGTAAGGCATGAATTATATCTTTACTTCTGAGTTTCGTGTCGCGCCTGGCGGGTTGAATTATGATCGTCTGTCTTTGTTTGATGGGTTGCTGTCCTCAGATAATAGCATGGTTTGCTTGACATCTCACACGTTGGCTGGATTAACAACAAGTGTAGCTTTCATTTGGTGTATTGCATGTGTGATTTCATGAAAGCTTAATATTTCTAGTAATTTTATTTGAATTTGGCGCTAGGCCATTTCACCGGATGTTGTCAAATCGATCCCGCTAAAGGTTTTTGATCCATAAGAAGTTCTAATAGCCATTACGAGTCACTCACTAATATCCCTGTAAATAACAACCTTACAGGACGACAAGGAAAGAATGGAGGCTTCACATGAAGACAGCTGGAGGATGGAGACTTCACATGAAGACATTTGGAGGATCGAGACTTCACATGAAGACATTTGGAGGATCGAGACTTCACATGAAGACAGCTGGAGGATGGAGACTTCACATGAAGACAGCTGGAGGATGGAGACTTCACATGAAGACAGCTGGAGGATGGAGGCTTCACATGAAGACAGCTGGAGGATGGAGACTTCACATGAAGACAGCTGGAGGATGGAGACTTCACATGAAGACAGCTGGAGGATGGAGGCTTCACATGAAGACAGCTGGAGGATGGAGACTTCACATGAAGACAGCTGGAGGATGGAGACTTCACATGAAGACAGCTGGAGGATGGAGACTTCACATGAAGACAGATGGAGGATGGAGACTTCACATGAAGACAGTTGGAGGATGGAGACTTCACATGAAGACAGCTGGAGGATGGAGACTTCACATGAAGACAGCTGGAGGATGGAGACTTCACATGAAGACAGCTGGAGGATGGAGACTTCACATGAAGACAG
This sequence comes from Oncorhynchus mykiss, assembly GCF_057628025.1. Classification (NCBI taxonomy): domain Eukaryota; kingdom Metazoa; phylum Chordata; class Actinopteri; order Salmoniformes; family Salmonidae; genus Oncorhynchus; species Oncorhynchus mykiss. Next base: position 77,801,274 of record NC_143032.1, read on the forward strand.
CTGGAGGATGGAGAGTTCACATGAAGACATCTAGAGGATGGAGACTTCACATGAAGACAGCTGGAGGATGGAGACTTCACATGAAGACAGTTGGAGGATAGAGGCTTCACATGAAGACAGCTGGAGGAAGGAGGCTTCACATGAAGACAGCTGGAGGATGGAGACTTCACATGAAGACAGCTGGAGGATGGAGGCTTCACATGAAGACAGCTGGAGGATGGAGACTTCACATGAAGACAGCTGGAGGATGGAGACTTCACATGAAGACAGCTGGAGGATGGAGGCTTCACATGAAGACAGCTCGAGGATGGAGACTTCACATGAAGACAGCTGTAGGATGGAGACTACACATGAAGACATCTAGAGGATGGAGACTTCACATGAAGACAGCTGGAGGATGGAGACTTCACATGAAGACAGCTGGAGGAAGGAGACTTCACATGAAGACAGCTGGAGGATGGAGACTTCACATGAAGACAGCTAGATGATGGAGACTTCACATGAAGACAGCTGGAGGATGGAGACTTCACATGAAGACATCTAGAGGATGGAGACTTCACATGAAGACAGTTGGAGGATGGAGACTTCACATGAAGACAGCTGGAGGATGTACTCTGAGGAAGGTTTTAGGCCTAGTACCCAAACAAGTTCGTTTTTCATAATAAGAAGAAACATTTCAGTGAACTTCTATTTCCCTCCAAAGAGGCTGAATGAATTGTGGATTCTGTGTCTAGTCTAGGATAGTAGATCTAATCTAGAGAGGCAGGCAGGCCCGTATGAAGTATCAATATTTGATCAGAGTCTTAAGAGGGGAAGAGAAGACGACTGGAGTCCCACAGCACCGCTACAAACCAACTCAGGCCTGACGGTACAAGCTCTATCCTTACACTAGACTTCTATGCCATTCTAATGAATTGTGGTGGACTCAAAGACAACTATATAAGCAAACTATTGTCCATCTGTTTTTATACCAATTTAAGCATGACATCTAAAATGTCATGACAGGTAGTTGATTGTAGTTCCCAATCATTTCACTTTTACAGTTGAAGCCCCACCCTAGCATCTTCTACAGTGTTAACCATGCATCATACCCCCCCCCCCTTGTTAGAGCGCTTGCACCAGTCCAGTGCGCCATGCAGCATTCACCGACACCCAGTGGGCCGTTCCATCATTGCAATGACAGGGAGAACTTTTCCCGTGTCATTCTGCAACAGAGACAAATAGAGAAAAGAGGACATGAGGGGAACAAGGGAGGAAACTAGAGCTGTTAGAAAAGAGGGAGATGAGGGGAACAAGGGAGGAAACTAGAGCTGTTAGAAAAGGGGGAGATGAGGGGAACAAGGGAGGAAACTAGAGCTGTTAGAAAAGAGGGAGATGAGGGTGGAATTGAAGAGGTGTGGAATGGTGGGCTAATAGAGTTACAGGAGGTCATAAAGAAAAAGACACCAGAGAGAAGAGAGACCAGAGAGAACAGAGAGAACAGAGACCAGAGACCAGAGAGACCAGAGAGAACAGAGACCAGAGACACCAGAGAGAACAGAGAGAAGAGAGAACGGAGAGACCAGGGAGAAGAGAGAACAGAGAGAAGAGAGACCAGAGAGAACAGAGAGAAGAGAGACCAGAGAGAAGAGAGAACAGAGAGAAGAGAGACCAGAGAGAACAGAGAGAACAGAGAGATGAGAGAACAGAGAACAGAGACCAGAGAGAAGAGAGACCAGAGAGAAGAGAGACCAGAGAGAACAGAGACCAGAGAGAAGAGAGACCAGAGAGAAGAGAGAACAGAGAGATGAGAGAACAGAGAGAAGAGAGAGAAGAGAGACCAGAGAGAAGAGAGACCAGAAAACAGAGGAGACCAGCGAGAAAGAGAACAGAGAGAAGAGAGACCAGAGAGAACAGAGAGAAGAAAGACCAGAGAGAACAGAGAGAAAGAGAACAGAGAGAAGAGAGACCAGAGAGAACAGAGAGAAAGAGACCAGAGAGAACAGAGAGAAAAGAGAACAGAGTGAAAGAGAACAGAGAGAAGAGAGACCAGAGAGAACAGAGAGAAAGAGAACAGAGAGAAAGAGAACAGAGAGAAGAAAGACCAGAGATAACAGAGAGAAGAGAGACCAGAGAGAACAGAGAGAAGAGAGACCAGAGAGAACAGAGAGGAGAGAGACCAGAGAGAAAAGGGAACAGAGAGAGGGGGAGAAGAGAGACCAGAGAGAACAGAGAACAGAGAGAAGAGAGAACAGAGAGAAGAGAGACCAGAGAGAAGAGAGACTAGAGAGAACAGAGAGAAGAAAGACCAGAGATAACAGAGAGAAGAGAGACTAGAGAGAACAGAGAGAAGAGAGACCAGAGATAAAAGAGAGAAGAGAGACTAGAGAGAACAGAGAGAAGAGAGACCAGAGAGAACAGAGAGAAGAGAGACCAGAGAGAACATAGAGGAGAGAGACCAGAGAGAAGAGGAAATAGAGAGAGAGGGGAGAAGAGAGACCAGAGAGAAGAGAGAGTAGAGAGACCAGAGAGAACAGCGAGAACAGAGACCAGAGAGACCAGGGGGACCAGAGAGAACAGAGACCAGAGACACCAGAGAGAACAGAGAGAAGAGAGAACGGAGATACCAGGGAGAAGAGAGAACAGAGAGAAGAGAGACCAGAGAGAACAGAGAGAAGAGAGACCAGAGAGAAGAGAGAACAGAGAGAAGAGAGACCAGAGAGAACAGAGAGAACAGAGAGATGAGAGAACAGATAACAGAGACCAGAGAGAAGAGAGACCAGAGAGAAGAGAGACCAGAGAGAAGAGAGACCAGAGAGAAGAGAGACCAGAGAGATGAGAGAACAGAGAGAAGAGAGAACGGAGATACCAGGGAGAAGAGAGAACAGAGAGAAGAGAGAACAGAGAGAAGAGAGACCAGAGAGAACCAGAGAGAACAGAGAGAACAGAGAGATGAGAGAACAGATAACAGAGACCAGAGAGAAGAGAGACCAGAGAGAAGAGAGACCAGAGAGAAGAGAGACCAGAGAGAAAAGAGAACAGAGAGATGAGAGAACAGAGAGAAGAGAGAGAAGAGAGACCAGAGAGAAGAGAGACCAGAAAACAGAGGAGACCAGCGAGAACGAGAACAGAGAGAAGAGAGACCAGAGAGAACAGAGAGAAGAGAGACCAGAGAGAACAGAGAGAAAGAGAACAGAGAGAAGAGAGACCAGAGAGAACAGAGAGAAAGAGACCAGAGAGAACAGAGAGAAAAGAGAACAGAGTGAAAGAGAACAGAGAGAAGAGAGACCAGAGAGAACAGAGAGAAGAGAGACCAGAGAGAACAGAGAGGAGAGAGAACAGAGAGAAAAGGGAACAGAGAGAGGGGGAGAAGAGAGACCAGAGAGAACAGAGAACAGAGAGAAGAGAGAACAGAGAGAAGAGAGACCAGAGAGAAGAGAGACTAGAGAGAACAGAGAGAAAGAGAACAGAGAGAAGAGAGACCAGAGAGAACAGAGAGAAAGAGACCAGAGAGAACAGAGAGAAAAGAGAACAGAATGAAAGAGAATAGATAGAAGAGAGACCAGAGAGAACAGAGAGAAAGAGAACAGAGAGAAAGATAACAGAGAGAAGAGAGACCAGAGATAACAGAGAGAATAGAGACTAGAGAGAACAGAGAGAAGAGAGACCAGAGAGAACAGAGAGAAGAGAGACCAGAGAGAACAGAGAGGAGAGAGAACAGAGAGAAAAGGGAACAGAGAGAGGGGGAGAAGAGAGACCAGAGAGAACAGAGAACAGAGAGAAGAGAGAACAGAGAGAAGAGAGACCAGAGAGAAGAGAGACTAGAGAGAACAGAGAGAAGAAAGACCAGAGATAACAGAGAGAAGAGAGACTAGAGAGAACAGAGAGAAGGGAGACCAGAGATAACAGAGAGAAGAGAGACTATAGAGAACAGAGAGAAGAGAGACCAGAGAGAACAGAGAGAAGAGAGACCAGAGTGAACATAGAGGAGAGAGACCAGAGAGAAGAGGCAACAGAGAGAGGGGGGAGAAGAGAGACCAGAGAGAAGAGAGAGTAGAGAGACCAGAGAGAAGAGGGAACAGAGAGAGGGGGGAGAAGAGAGACCAGAGAGAAGAGAGAACAGAGAGAAGAGAGAACAGAGAGGAGAGAGAAGAGAGACCAGAGAGAAAGAGAACAAAGAGAAGAGAGACCAGAGAGAACAGAGAGAAGAGAGACCAGAGAGAACAGAGAGAACAGAGAGAAAGAGAACAGAGAGAAGAGAGACCAGAGAGAAAGAGACCAGAGAGAAGAGAGACCAGAGAGAACAGAGACCAGAGAGAACAGAGAGAAAAGAGAACAGAGCGAAAGAGAACAGAGAGACCAGAGAGAACAGAGAGAAGAGAGACTAGAGAGAACAGAGAGAAGAGAGACCAGAGATAACAGAGAGAAGAGAGACCAGAGAGAACAGAGAGAAAGAGAACAGAGAGAAGAGAGACCAGAGAGAACAGAGAGAAAGACACCAGAGAGAACAGAGAGAAAAGAGAACAGAGTGAAAGAGAACAGAGAGAAGAGAGACCAGAGAGAACAGAGAGAAAGAGAACAGAGAGAAAGAGAACAGAGAGAAGAAAGACCAGAGATAACAGAGAGAAGAGAGACTAGAGAGAACAGAGAGAAGAGAGACAAGAGATAACAGAGAGAAGAGAGACCAGAGAGAACAGAGAGAAGAGAGACCAGAGAGAACAGAGAGGAGAGAGACCAGAGAGAAAAGGGAACAGAGAGAGGGGGAGAAGAGAGACCAGAGAGAACAGAGAACAGAGAGAAGAGAGAACAGAGAGAAGAGAGACCAGAGAGAAGAGAGACTAGAGAGAACAGAGAGAAGAAAGACCAAAGATAACAGAGAGAAGAGAGACTAGAGAGAACAGAGAGAAGAGAGACTAGAGATAACAGAGAGAAGAGAGACTAGAGAGAACAGAGAGAAGAGAGACCAGAGAGAACAGAGAGAAGAGAGACCAGAGAGAACATAGAGGAGAGAGACCAGAGAGAAGAGGAAATAGAGAGAGGGGGGAGAAGAGAGACCAGAGAGAAGAGAGAGTAGAGAGACCAGAGAGAACAGCGAGAACAGAGACCAGAGACCAGAGGGACCAGAGAGAACAGAGACCAGAGACACCAGAGAGAACAGAGAGAAGAGAGAACAGAGATACCAGGGAGAAGAGAGAACAGAGAGAAGAGAGACCAGAGAGAACAGAGAGAAGAGAGACCAGAGAGAAGAGAGAACAGAGAGAAGAGAGACCAGAGAGAACAGAGAGAACAGAGAGATGAGAGAACAGATAACAGAGACCAGAGAGAAGAGAGACCAGAGAGAAGAGAGACCAGAGAGAAGAGAGAACAGAGAGATGAGAGAACAGAGAGAAGAGAGAGAAGAGAGAGAAGAGAGACCAGAGAGAAGAGAGACCAGAAAACAGAGGAGACCAGCGAGAAAGAGAACAGAGAGAACAGAGACCAGAGAGAACAGAGAGAAGAGAGACCAGAGAGAACAGAGAGAAAGAGAACAGAGAGAAGAGAGACCAGAGAGAACAGAGAGAAAAGAGAACAGAGTGAAAGAGAACAGAGAGAAGAGAGACCAGAGAGAACAAAGAGAAAGAGAACAGAGAGAAAGAGAACAGAGAGAAGAGAGACCAGAGATAACAGAGAGAATAGAGACTAGAGAGAACAGAGAGAAGAGAGACCAGAGATAACAGAGAGAAGAGAGACTAGAGAGAACAGAGAGAAGAGAGACCAGAGAGAACAGAGAGGAGAGAGAACAGAGAGAAAAGGGAACAGAGAGAGGGGGGAGAAGAGAGACCAGAGAGAACAGAGAACAGAGAGAAGAGAGAACAGAGAGAAGAGAGACCAGAGAGAAGAGAGACTAGAGAGAACAGAGAGAAAGAGAACAGAGAGAAGAGAGACCAGAGAGAACAGAGAAAGAGACCAGAGAGAACAGAGAGAAAAGAGAACAGAGTGAAAGAGAACAGAGAGAAGAGAGACCAGAGAGAACAGAGAGAAAGAGAACAGAGAGAAAGAGAACAGAGAGAAGAGAGACCAGAGATAACAGAGATAATAGAGACTAGAGAGAACAGAGAGAAGAGAGACCAGAGATAACAGAGAGAAGAGAGACTAGAGAGAACAGAGAGAAGAGAGACCAGAGATAACAGAGAGAAGAGAGACTAGAGAGAACAGAGAGAAGAGAGACCAGAGCGAACAGAGAGAAGAGAGACCAGAGAGAACAGAGAGGAGAGAGAACAGAGAGAAAAGGGAACAGAGAGAGGGGGGAGAAGAGAGACCAGAGAGAACAGAGAACAGAGAGAAGAGAGAACAGAGAGAAGAGAGACCAGAGAGAAGAGAGACTAGAGAGAACAAAGAGAAGAAAGACCAGAGATAACAGAGAGAAGAGAGACTAGAGAGAACAGAGAGAAGGGAGACCAGAGATAACAGAGAGAAGAGAGACTATAGAGAACAGAGAGAAGAGAGACCAGAGAGAACAGAGAGAAGAGAGACCAGAGTGAACATAGAGGAGAGAGACCAGAGAGAAGAGGCAACAGAGAGAGGGGGGAGAAGAGAGACCAGAGAGAACAGAGAACAGAGAGAAAGAGAACAGAGAGAAGAGAGACCAGAGAGAAAGAGACCAGAGAGAAGAGAGACCAGAGAGAACAGAGAGAAGAGAGACCAGAGAGAACAGAGAGAACAGAGAGAAAGAGAACAGAGAGAAGAGAGACCAGAGAGAAGAGAGACCAGAGAGAACAGAGACCAGAGAGAACATAGAGGAGAGAGACCAGAGAGAAGAGGAAATAGAGAGAGGGGGGAGAAGAGAGACCAGAGAGAAGAGAGAGTAGAGAGACCAGAGAGAACAGCGAGAACAGAGACCAGAGACCAGAGGGACCAGAGAGAACAGAGACCAGAGACACCAGAGAGAACAGAGAGAAGAGAGAACGGAGATACCAGGTAGAAGAGAGAACAGAGAGAAGAGAGACCAGAGAGAACAGAGAGAAGAGAGACCAGAGAGAAGAGAGAACAGAGAGAAGAGAGACCAGAGAGAACAGAGAGAACAGAGAGATGAGAGAACAGATAACAGAGACCAGAGAGAAGAGAGACCAGAGAGAAGAGAGACCATAGAGAAGAGAGAACAGAGAGATGAGAGAACAGAGAGAAGAGAGAGAAGAGAGAGAAGAGAGACCAGAGAGAAGAGAGACCAGAAAACAGAGGAGACCAGCGAGAAAGAGAACAGAGAGAACAGAGACCAGAGAGAACAGAGAGAAGAGAGACCAGAGAGAACAGAGCGAAAGAGAACAGAGAGAAGAGAGACCAGAGAGAACAGAGAGAAAGAGACCAGAGAGAACAGAGAGAAAAGAGAACAGAGTGAAAGAGAACAGAGAGAAGAGAGACCAGAGAGAACAGAGAGAAAGAGAACAGAGAGAAAGAGAACAGAGAGAAGAGAGACCAGAGATAACAGAGAGAATAGAGACTAGAGAGAACAGAGAGAAGAGAGACCAGAGATAACAGAGAGAAGAGAGACTAGAGAGAACAGAGAGAAGAGAGACCAGAGAGAACAGAGAGAAGAGAGACCAGAGAGAACAGAGAGGAGAGAGAACAGAGAGAAAAAGGAACAGAGAGAGGGGGGAGAAGAGAGACCAGAGAGAACAGAGAACAGAGAGAAGAGAGAACAGAGAGAAGAGAGACCAGAGAGAAGAGAGACTAGAGAGAACAGAGAGAAAGAGAACAGAGAGAAGAGAGACCAGAGAGAACAGAGAGAAAGAGACCAGAGAGAACAGAGAGAAAAGAGAACAGAGTGAAAGAGAACAGAGAGAAGAGAGACCAGAGAGAACAGAGAGAAAGAGAACAGAGAGAAAGAGAACAGAGAGAAGAGAGACCAGAGATAACAGAGAGAATAGAGACTAGAGAGAACAGAGAGAAGAGAGACCAGAGATAACAGAGAGAAGAGAGACTAGAGAGAACAGAGAGAAGGGAGACCAGAGATAACAGAGAGAAGAGAGACTATAGAGAACATAGAGAAGAGAGACCAGAGAGAACAGAGAGAAGAGAGACCAGAGTGAACATAGAGGAGAGAGACCAGAGAGAAGAGGCAACAGAGAGAGGGGGGAGAAGAGAGACCAGAGAGAAGAGAGAGTAGAGAGACCAGAGAGAAGAGGGAACAGAGAGAGGGGGGAGAAGAGAGACCAGAGAGAAGAGAGAACAGAGAGAAGAGAGAACAGAGAGGAGAGAGAAGAGAGACCAGAGAGAAAGAGAACAAAGAGAAGAGAGACCAGAGAGAACAGAGAGAAGAGAGACCAGAGAGAACAGAGAGAACAGAGAGAAAGAGAACAGAGAGAAGAGAGACCAGAGAGAAAGAGACCAGAGAGAAGAGAGACCAGAGAGAACAGAGACCAGAGAGAACAGAGAGAAAAGAGAACAGAGCGAAAGAGAACAGAGAGACCAGAGAGAACAGAGAGAAGAGAGACTAGAGAGAACAGAGAGAAGAGAGACCAGAGATAACAGAGAGAAGAGAGACCAGAGAGAACAGAGAGAAAGAGAACAGAGAGAAGAGAGACCAGAGAGAACAGAGAGAAAGACACCAGAGAGAACAGAGAGAAAAGAGAACAGAGTGAAAGAGAACAGAGAGAAGAGAGACCAGACAGAACAGAGAGAAAGAGAACAGAGAGAAAGAGAACAGAGAGAAGAAAGACCAGAGATAACAGAGAGAAGAGAGACTAGAGAGAACAGAGAGAAGAGAGACCAGAGATAACAGAGAGAAGAGAGACCAGAGAGAACAGAGAGAAGAGAGACCAGAGAGAACAGAGAGGAGAGAGACCAGAGAGAAAAGGGAACAGAGAGAGGGGGAGAAGAGAGACCAGAGAGAACAGAGAACAGAGAGAAGAGAGAACAGAGAGAAGAGAGACCAGAGAGAAGAGAGACTAGAGAGAACAGAGAGAAGAAAGACCAAAGATAACAGAGAGAAGAGAGACTAGAGAGAACAGAGAGAAGAGAGACTAGAGATAACAGAGAGAAGAGAGACTAGAGAGAACAGAGAGAAGAGAGACCAGAGAGAACAGAGAGAAGAGAGACCAGAGAGAACATAGAGGAGAGAGACCAGAGAGAAGAGGAAATAGAGAGAGGGGGGAGAAGAGAGACCAGAGAGAAGAGAGAGTAGAGAGACCAGAGAGAACAGCGAGAACAGAGACCAGAGACCAGAGGGACCAGAGAGAACAGAGACCAGAGACACCAGAGAGAACAGAGAGAAGAGAGAACAGAGATACCAGGGAGAAGAGAGAACAGAGAGAAGAGAGACCAGAGAGAACAGAGAGAAGAGAGACCAGAGAGAAGAGAGAACAGAGAGAAGAGAGACCAGAGAGAACAGAGAGAACAGAGAGATGAGAGAACAGATAACAGAGACCAGAGAGAAGAGAGACCAGAGAGAAGAGAGACCAGAGAGAAGAGAGAACAGAGAGATGAGAGAACAGAGAGAAGAGAGAGAAGAGAGAGAAGAGAGACCAGAGAGAAGAGAGACCAGAAAACAGAGGAGACCAGCGAGAAAGAGAACAGAGAGAACAGAGACCAGAGAGAACAGAGAGAAGAGAGACCAGAGAGAACAGAGAGAAAGAGAACAGAGAGAAGAGAGACCAGAGAGAACAGAGAGAAAAGAGAACAGAGTGAAAGAGAACAGAGAGAAGAGAGACCAGAGAGAACAGAGAGAAAGAGAACAGAGAGAAAGAGAACAGAGAGAAGAGAGACCAGAGATAACAGAGAGAATAGAGACTAGAGAGAACAGAGAGAAGAGAGACCAGAGATAACAGAGAGAAGAGAGACTAGAGAGAACAGAGAGAAGAGAGACCAGAGAGAACAGAGAGAAGAGAGACCAGAGAGAACAGAGAGGAGAGAGAACAGAGAGAAAAGGGAACAGAGAGAGGGGGGAGAAGAGAGACCAGAGAGAACAGAGAACAGAGAGAAGAGAGAACAGAGAGAAGAGAGACCAGAGAGAAGAGAGACTAGAGAGAACAGAGAGAAAGAGAACAGAGAGAAGAGAGACCAGAGAGAACAGAGAAAGAGACCAGAGAGAACAGAGAGAAAAGAGAACAGAGTGAAAGAGAACAGAGAGAAGAGAGACCAGAGAGAACAGAGAGAAAGAGAACAGAGAGAAAGAGAACAGAGAGAAGAGAGACCAGAGATAACAGAGATAATAGAGACTAGAGAGAACAGAGAGAAGAGAGACCAGAGATAACAGAGAGAAGAGAGACTAGAGAGAACAGAGAGAAGAGAGACCAGAGCGAACAGAGAGAAGAGAGACCAGAGAGAACAGAGAGGAGAGAGAACAGAGAGAAAAGGGAACAGAGAGAGGGGGGAGAAGAGAGACCAGAGAGAACAGAGAACAGAGAGAAGAGAGAACAGAGAGAAGAGAGACCAGAGAGAAGAGAGACTAGAGAGAACAAAGAGAAGAAAGACCAGAGATAACAGAGAGAAGAGAGACTAGAGAGAACAGAGAGAAGGGAGACCAGAGATAACAGAGAGAAGAGAGACTATAGAGAACAGAGAGAAGAGAGACCAGAGAGAACAGAGAGAAGAGAGACCAGAGTGAACATAGAGGAGAGAGACCAGAGAGAAGAGGCAACAGAGAGAGGGGGGAGAAGAGAGACCAGAGAGAACAGAGAACAGAGAGAAAGAGAACAGAGAGAAGAGAGACCAGAGAGAAAGAGACCAGAGAGAAGAGAAACCAGAGAGAACAGAGAGAAGAGAGACCAGAGAGAACAGAGAGAACAGAGAGAAAGAGAACAGAGAGAAGAGAGACCAGAGAGAAGAGAGACCAGAGAGAACAGAGACCAGAGAGAACATAGAGGAGAGAGACCAGAGAGAAGAGGAAATAGAGAGAGGGGGGAGAAGAGAGACCAGAGAGAAGAGAGAGTAGAGAGACCAGAGAGAACAGCGAGAACAGAGACCAGAGACCAGAGGGACCAGAGAGAACAGAGACCAGAGACACCAGAGAGAACAGAGAGAAGAGAGAACGGAGATACCAGGTAGAAGAGAGAACAGAGAGAAGAGAGACCAGAGAGAACAGAGAGAAGAGAGACCAGAGAGAAGAGAGAACAGAGAGAAGAGAGACCAGAGAGAACAGAGAGAACAGAGAGATGAGAGAACAGATAACAGAGACCAGAGAGAAGAGAGACCAGAGAGAAGAGAGACCATAGAGAAGAGAGAACAGAGAGATGAGAGAACAGAGAGAAGAGAGAGAAGAGAGAGAAGAGAGACCAGAGAGAAGAGAGACCAGAAAACAGAGGAGACCAGCGAGAAAGAGAACAGAGAGAACAGAGACCAGAGAGAACAGAGAGAAGAGAGACCAGAGAGAACAGAGCGAAAGAGAACAGAGAGAAGAGAGACCAGAGAGAACAGAGAGAAAGAGACCAGAGAGAACAGAGAGAAAAGAGAACAGAGTGAAAGAGAACAGAGAGAAGAGAGACCAGAGAGAACAGAGAGAAAGAGAACAGAGAGAAAGAGAACAGAGAGAAGAGAGACCAGAGATAACAGAGAGAATAGAGACTAGAGAGAACAGAGAGAAGAGAGACCAGAGATAACAGAGAGAAGAGAGACTAGAGAGAACAGAGAGAAGAGAGACCAGAGAGAACAGAGAGAAGAGAGACCAGAGAGAACAGAGAGGAGAGAGAACAGAGAGAAAAAGGAACAGAGAGAGGGGGGAGAAGAGAGACCAGAGAGAACAGAGAACAGAGAGAAGAGAGAACAGAGAGAAGAGAGACCAGAGAGAAGAGAGACTAGAGAGAACAGAGAGAAAGAGAACAGAGAGAAGAGAGACCAGAGAGAACAGAGAGAAAGAGACCAGAGAGAACAGAGAGAAAAGAGAACAGAGTGAAAGAGAACAGAGAGAAGAGAGACCAGAGAGAACAGAGAGAAAGAGAACAGAGAGAAAGAGAACAGAGAGAAGAGAGACCAGAGATAACAGAGAGAATAGAGACTAGAGAGAACAGAGAGAAGAGAGACCAGAGATAACAGAGAGAAGAGAGACTAGAGAGAACAGAGAGAAGAGAGACCAGAGCGAACAGAGAGAAGAGAGACCAGAGAGAACAGAGAGGAGAGAGAACAGAGAGAAAAGGGAACAGAGCGAGGGGGGAGAAGAGAGACCAGAGAGAACAGAGAACAGAGAGAAGAGAGAACAGAGAGAAGAGAGACCAGAGAGAAGAGAGACTAGAGAGAACAGAGAGAAGAAAGACCAGAGATAACAGAGAGAAGAGAGACTAGAGAGAACAGAGAGAAGGGAGACCAGAGATAACAGAGAGAAGAGAGACTATAGAGAACAGAGAGAAGAGAGACCAGAGAGAACAGAGAGAAGAGAGACCAGAGTGAACATAGAGGAGAGAGACCAGAGAGAAGAGGCAACAGAGAGAGGGGGGAGAAGAGAGACCAGAGAGAAGAGAGAGTAGAGAGACCAGAGAGAAGAGGGAACAGAGAGAGGGGGGAGAAGAGAGACCAGAGAGAAGAGAGAACAGAGAGAAGAGAGAACAGAGAGGAGAGAGAAGAGAGACCAGAGAGAAAGAGAACAAAGAGAAGAGAGACCAGAGAGAACAGAGAGAAGAGAGACCAGAGAGAACAGAGAGAACAGAGAGAAAGAGAACAGAGAGAAGAGAGACCAGAGAGAAAGAGACCAGAGAGAAGAGAGACCAGAGAGAACAGAGACCAGAGAGAACATAGAGGAGAGAGACCAGAGAGAAGAGGAAATAGAGAGAGGGGGGAGAAGAGAGACCAGAGAGAAGAGAGAGTAGAGAGACCAGAGAGAACAGCGAGAACAGAGACCAGAGACCAGAGGGACCAGAGAGAACAGAGACCAGAGACACCAGAGAGAACAGAGAGAAGAGAGAACGGAGATACCAGGGAGAAGAGAGAACAGAGAGAAGAGAGACCAGAGAGAACAGAGAGAAGAGAGACCAGAGAGAAGAGAGAACAGAGAGAAGAGAGACCAGAGAGAACAGAGAGAACAGAGAGATGAGAGAACAGATAACAGAGACCAGAGAGAAGAGAGACCAGAGAGAAGAGAGACCAGAGAGAAGAGAGAACAGAGAGATGAGAGAAGAGAGAGAAGAAAGAGAAGAGAGAGAAGAGAGACCAGAGAGAAGAGAGACCAGAAAACAGAGGAGACCAGCGAGAAAGAGAACAGAGAGAACAGAGACCAGACAGAACAGAGAGAAGAGAGACCAGAGAGAACAGAGAGAAAGAGAACAGAGAGAAGAGAGACCAGAGAGAACAGAGAGAAAGAGACCAGAGAGAACAGAGAGAAAAGAGAACAGAGTGAAAGAGAACAGAGAGAAGAGAGACCAGAGAGAACAGAGAGAAAGAGAACAGAGAGAAAGAGAACAGAGAGAAGAGAGACCAGAGATAACAGAGAGAATAGAGACTACAGAGAACAGATAGAAGAGAGACCAGAGATAACAGAGAGAAGAGAGACTAGAGAGAACAGAGAGAAGAGAGACCAGAGAGAACAGAGAGAAGAGAGACCAGAGAGAACAGAGAGGAGAGAGAACAGAGAGAAAAGGGAACAGAGAGAGGGGGGAGAAGAGAGACCAGAGAGAACAGAGAACAGAGAGAAGAGAGAACAGAGAGAAGAGAGAACAGAGAGAAGAGAGACCAGAGAGAAGAGAGACTAGAGAGAACAGAGAGAAAGAGAACAGAGAGAAGAGAGACCAGAGAGAACAGAGAGAAAGAGACCAGAGAGAACAGAGAGAAAAGAGAACAGAGTGAAAGAGAACAGAGAGAAGAGAGACCAGAGAGAACAGAGAGAAAGAGAACAGAGAGAAAGAGAACAGAGAGAAGAGAGACCAGAGATAACAGAGAGAAGAGAGACTAGAGAGAACAGAGAGAAGAGAGACCAGAGCGAACAGAGAGAAGAGAGACCAGAGAGAACAGAGAGGAGAGAGAACAGAGAGAAAAGGGAACAGAGAGAGGGGGGAGAAGAGAGACCAGAGAGAACAGAGAACAGAGAGAAGAGAGAACAGAGAGAAGAGAGACCAGAGAGAAGAGAGACTAGAGAGAACAGAGAGAAGAAAGACCAGAGATAACAGAGAGAAGAGAGACTAGAGAGAACAGAGAGAAGGGAGACCAGAGATAACAGAGAGAAGAGAGACTATAGAGAACAGAGAGAAGAGAGACCAGAGAGAACAGAGAGAAGAGAGACCAGAGTGAACATAGAGGAGAGAGACCAGAGAGAAGAGGCAACAGAGAGAGGGGGGAGAAGAGAGACCAGAGAGAAGAGAGAGTAGAGAGACCAGAGAGAAGAGGGAACAGAGAGAGGGGGGAGAAGAGAGACCAGAGAGAAGAGAGAACAGAGAGAAGAGAGAACAGAGAGGAGAGAGAAGAGAGACCAGAGAGAAAGAGAACAAAGAGAAGAGAGACCAGAGAGAACAGAGAGAAGAGAGACCAGAGAGAACAGAGAGAACAGAGAGAAAGAGAACAGAGAGAAGAGAGACCAGAGAGAAAGAGACCAGAGAGAAGAGAGACCAGAGAGAACAGAGACCAGAGAGAACAGAGAGAAAAGAGAACAGAGCGAAAGAGAACAGAGAGACCAGAGAGACCAGAGAGAACAGAGAGAAGAGAGACTAGAGAGAACAGAGAGAAGAGAGACCAGAGATAACAGAGAGAACAGAGAGAAAGAGAACAGAGAGGAGAGAGAAGAGAGACCAGAGAGAAAGAGAACAAAGAGAAGAGAGACCAGAGAGAACAGAGAGAAGAGAGACCAGAGAGAACAGAGAGAACAGAGAGAAAGAGAACAGAGAGAAGAGACCAGAGAGAAAAGAGAGAACAGAGAGAAATAGAACAGAGACACCAGAGAGACCAGAGAGAACAGAGAGAAGAGAGACTAGAGAGAACAGAGAGAAGAGAGACCAGAGAGAAGAGAAAACAGAGAGAAGAGAGAACAGAGAGGAGAGAGAAGAGAGACCAGAGAGAAAGAGAACAAATAGAAGAGAGACCAGAGAGAACAGAGAGAAGAGAGAACAGAGAGAACAGAGAGAACAGAGAGAAAGAGAACAGAGAGAAGAGACCAGAGAGAAAAGAGAGAACAGAGAGAAAGAGAACAGAGACACCAGAGAGACCAGAGAGAACAGAGAGAAGAGAGACTAGAGAGAACAGAGAGAAGAGAGACCAGAGAGAAGAGAAAACAGAGAGAAGAGAGAACAGAGAGGAGAGAGAAGAGAGACCAGAGAGAAAGAGAACAAAGAGAAGAGAGACCAGAGAGAACAGAGAGAAGAGAGACCAGAGAGAACAGAGAGAAAGAGAACAGAGAGAAGAGACCAGAGAGAAAAGAGAGAACAGAGAGAAAGAGAACAGAGAGAAGAGAGACCAGAGAGAAAGAGACCAGAGAGAACAGAGAGAAAAGAGAACAGAGCGAAAGAGAACAGAGAGAAGAGAGACCAGAGAGAACAGAGAGAAGAGAGACTAGAGAGAACAGAGAGAAGAGAGACCAGAGATAACAGAGAGAAGAGAGACTAGAGAGAACAGAGAGAAGAGAGACCAGAGAGAACAGAGAGAAGAGAGACCAGAGAGAACAGAGAGGAGAGAGACCAGAGAGAAAAGGGAACAGAGAGAGGGGGGAGAAGAGAGACCAGAGAGAACAGAGAACAGAGAGAAGAGAGAACAGAGAGAAGAGAGACCAGAGATAACAGAGAGAAGAGAGACTAGAGAGAACAGAGAGAAGAGAGACCAGAGATAACAGAGAGAAGAGAGACTAGAGAGAACAGAGAGAAGAGAGACCAGAGATAACAGGGAGAAGAGAGACTAGAGAGAACAGAGAGGAGACCAGAGAGAACAGAGAGAAGAGAGACCAGAGAGAACATAGAGGAGAGAGACCAGAGAGAAGAGGGAACAGAGAGAGGGGGGAGAAGAGAGACCAGAGAGAAGAGAGAACAGAGAGAAGAGAGAGAAAGAGAACAGAGAGAAAGAGAACAGGGAGAAAGAGAACAGAGAGAAAGAGAACAGCGAGAAGAGAGACCAGAGACCAAAGAGAACAGAGAGAAGAGAGACAAGAGACTAGAGAGAAGAGAGACCAGAGACCAGAGAGAACAGAGAGAAGAGAGACCAGAGACCAGAGAGAAGAGAGAGAATAGAGACCAGAGAGAACAGAGAGAAGAGAGACCAGAGAGAACAGAGACCAGAGAGAAGAGAGAGAAAGAGAACAGAGAGAAAAAGAACAGCGAGAAAGAGAACAGAGAGAAGAGGGAACAGAGAGAAGAAAGACCAGAGGGAACAGAGAGAAGAGAGACCAGAGAGAACAGAGAGAAGAGATACCAGAGAGAAGAGAGACCAGAGAGAAGAGAGAACAGAGAGAAGAGAGAGAAGAGAGACCAGAGAGAAGAGAGAGAAGAGAGACCAGAGAGAAGAGAGAACAGAGAGAAGAAAGAACAGAGAGAACAGAGAGAAGAGAGAACAGAGAGAAGAGAGAACAGAGAGAAGAGAGACCAGCGAGAACAGAGAGAAGAGAGACCAGAGAGAACAGAGAGAAGAGAGACGAGAGACTAGAGAGAAGAGAGAGAAGAGAGAACACAGAGAAGAGAGTCCAGAGAGAAGAGAGAACAGAGAGACCAGAGAGAACAGAGAGAAGAGAGAACAGAGAGAAGAAAGACCAGAGAGACCAGAGAGAACAGAGAGAAGAGAGAACAGAGAAAAGAGTGACCAGAGAGAACAGAGAGAAAAGAGAGAAGAAAGACCAGAGAGACCAGAGAGAAGAGGGAACAGAGAGAAGAAAGACCAGAGAGACCAGAGAGAAGAGAGACCAGAGACCAGAGAGAACAGAGAGAAGAGAGACCAGAGAGAACATAGAGAAGAGAGACCAGAGAGAAGAGAGAACAGAGAGAAGAGAGAACAGAGAGACCAGAGAGAAAAGAGACCAGAGAAAAGAGAGACCAGAGAGAACAGAGAGAAGAGAGAACAGAGAGAAGAGAGACCAGAGAGAGAAATAGGACAAAGACAAGGTTTAGTTGGGTCAGCCATGCTCCACTGTGCTGTTCTGCGCTGTGAAGGAACTGAGAGATGGAGAGCAGTAAATGGAGGAGGGGACAGGTGACGGGAACCGCAGCCGCCCAATCAGAGTGGAGAGAGGGAGGCCAGGTGGCCAATGAGGTGTGGCGATGGAATAGCACTGGGTCAATGAGCGATGGAGGTGGCATGCTCGGCGCATCCATGCTAGGTGGAGGGAGGGAGAGAGGGCGAGACGGATGAGAGAGGAAGGGAGGATAGGGAGGAGAGGTAGAGGTGAGAAAGAGGGAGGAGGGAGGGGGGTGCCGCCCCAGGTGTGCCAGTCTACCTTGTTCCACCAGCCCACCGGTGGTGCCCGCTGCTGCGGCTGCTGCTGCTGCTGCTGCTGCACTGACACTGATTGGAGCGGTGGCGGAACGAGCGCCCACTGTTAGTGTCCCACATACCCACAGTAACCAGAGAAAGAGGGGGGGGGGGTGGAATAGTAGAGAGAAGGGCAGAGGAGAGATGGGAGGTTGGGGAGATAGAGAGAAGGGCAGAGGAGAGATGGGAGGTTGGGGAGATAGAGAGAAGGAGGAAGAGGAGAGATGGGAGGTTGGGGAGATAGAGAGAAGGAGGAAGAGGAGAGATGGGAGGTTGGGGAGATAGAGGGAAGGAGGAAGAGGAGAGATGGAGGTTGGGGAGATAGAGGGAAGGAGGAAGAGGAGAGATGTGAGGTTGGGGAGATAGAGAGAAGGAGGAAGAGGAGAGATGGAGGTTGGGGAGATAGAGGGAAGGAGGAAGAGGAGAGATGGGAGGTTGGGGAGATAGAGGGAAGGAGGAAGAGGAGAGATGTGAGGTTGGGGAGATAGAGAGAAGGAGGAAGAGGAGAGATGGGAGGTTGGGGAGATAGAGGGAAGGAGGAAGAGGAGAGATGGGAGGTTGGGGAGATAGAGGGAAGGAGGAAGAGGAGAGATGTGAGGTTGGGGAGATAGAGAGAAGGAGGAAGAGGAGAGATGGGAGGTTGGGGAGATAGAGGGAAGGAGGAAGAGGAGAGATGGGAGGTTGGGGAGATAGAGAGAAGGAGGAAGAGGAGAGATGGAGGTTGGGGAGATAGAGAGAAGGAGGAAGAGGAGAGATGGAGGTTGGGGAGATAGAGGGAAGGAGGAAGAGGAGAGATGGGAGGTTGGGTAGATAGAGAGAAGGAGGAAGAGGAGAGATGGGAGGTTGGGGAGATAGAGGGAAGGAGGAAGATGAGAGATGGGAGGTTGGGGAGATAGAGAGAAGGAGGAAGAGGATAGATGGGAGGTTGGGGAGATAGAGAGAAGGAGGAAGAGGAGAGATGGAGGTTGGGGAGATAGAGGGAAGGAGGAAGAGGAGAGATGGGAGGTTGGGGAGATAGAGAGAAGGAGGAAGAGGAGAGATGGAGGTTGGGGAGATAGAGGGAAGGAGGAAGAGGAGAGATGGGAGGTTGGGGAGATAGAGAGAAGGGGGAAGAGGAGAGATGGAGGTTGGGGAGATAGAGGGAAGGAGGAAGAGGAGAGATGGAGGTTTGGGGATAGAGGTAAGGAGGAAGAGGAGAGATGGGAGGTTGGGGAGATAGAGGGAAGGAGGAAGAGGAGAGATGGAGGTTGGGGGATATAGGGAAGGAGGAAGAGGAGAGATAGAGGTTGGAGGTTGGGGAGATAGAGGGAAGGAGGAAGAGGAGAGATGGGACGTTGGGGAGATAGAGGGAAGGAGGAAGAGGAGAGATGGAGGTTGGGGAGATAGAGGGAAGGAGGAAGAGGAGAGATGG
>NC_143032.1:77825000-77827500 GCF_057628025.1 Oncorhynchus mykiss
CGTCGATTAAATGTTTGGCTCGTGAGACCGCTGGGAAATACATCTTAATCACCAACGTTTTGAGATCAAGTTTGAGAGGAGAAAAACTCTGAGCTGACATTCTCTTTTTACACAATATACAAATGTATGTGGACACCCCTTCAAATAAGTGGATTCGGCTATTTCAACGACACCCGTTGCTGACAGGTGTATAAAATCGTGCACACAACCATGCAATCTCCATAGACAAACATTATAATGGCCTGTACTGAAGAGCTCAGGGACTTTCAACGTGACACTGTCAGAGCATGGCATTTTTCCAACAAGTCCGATCGCAAAATTTCTGCCCTGCTAGAGCTGCCCCGGTCAACATTAAGTGTTGTTATTGTGAAGTGGAAACGTCTAGGAGCCACAACAGCTCAGCCCCGAAGCGGGAGGCCACACAAGCTCACAGAACAGGACCGCCGAGTGCTGAAGTGCAACGACAGCACAATAACTGTTTGTCAGGAACTTCATGAAATGGGTTTCCATGGCCATGCCGGCCACGCACAAGCCTAAGATCACCATTCGCAATGCCAAATATCGTCTGGAGTGGTGTAAAGCTCGCCGCCATTGGACTCTGGAGTAGTGAAAGCGCTTCACCATCTGGCAGTCGACAGACGAATCTGGGTTTGGCGGGTGCCAGGAGAACTGTACCTGCCCCAATGCATAGTGCCAACTGTAAAGTTTGGTGGATGAGGAATAGTGGTCTGGGGCTGTTTTTCATGGTTCGGGCAAGGCCCCCTAGTTCCCCTCTTAGTTTTCCAGTGAAGGGAAATCTTAACGCTACAGCATACAGTGACATTCTAGATGATTCTGTGCTTCCAACTTTGTGGAATCAGTTTGGGGAAGGTTCTTTCCTGTTTCAGCATGACAATGCCTCAGTGCACAAAGCGAGTTCCATACGAAAAGGTTTGTCGAGATTGGTGTGGAAGAACTTGACTGGCCTGCACAGAGCCCTGACCTCTGACACCTTTGGGATGAATTGGAACGGTGACTGCGAACCAGGCCTAATCGCCCAACATCAGTCCCGACCTCACTAATGCTCTTGTGGCTGAATGGAAGCAAGTCCCAGCAGCAATGTTCCAACATCTAGTGGAAAGCCTTCCCAGAAGAGTGGAGGCTGTTATGGCAGCAAAAGGGGGACCAGCTCCATATGAATGCCCATGATTTTGGAATGAGATGTTAGACAAGCAGGTGTCCACATACTTTTGGTCATATAGTGTATCTATGTACTGTGGGCAGGTAGGTCTACATTATTTTAGTCTTTTGGCGTAAAACCCCTCCATAATGTAGGCTACATGTGTCCATGCCCATCATGAAATCTCGGTGAAACCTCGGTGAATATACTGATGAACCTCGGTGAATATACTGATGAACCTCGTATTTCAAAGTTATTTTCCGATAACAATTTGCTTAGTTTTCCATTTCATATCAGTAAAAACCACCGTAGGCTACCCTTACCCTAGACCTACTATAACGAAGGATAAGTCACATCCATTTTATGATATCTTTATATTTATTAATTGTTGTTGAAGATGGATTGTTTTTCATAAAATGTTATTAAAATGACTCACTGTCTTCAGTGGAACTGAACGCACTGCAACTTCTAGAGACGTGTGAACCAGATCTGTGAGGTGGTCAACATTCCCTGTCAAGATCTCTTTTTTTATTTTATTTTTTTATATATATATTGACTTTAAATATTAGCAAGTGGAGTGAGAGTTTACTAAAAGCAATGCAAAATGGATGAAATTACAGAATTAAAAGTTACAGAAATGAGAAGGATATATGTCTATAAAACACTATATTGGGGAGCAGTATAATGGTGAGGGGACATAGGAGAAAAAATAACACAGAATGGAACACTGTCACATGACTGGATCTCTGTCACATGACTGGATCTCTGTCACATGACTGGATCTCTGTCATCAACACTGTCACATGACTGGATCTCTGTCATCAACACTGTCACATGACTGGATCTCTGTCGTCAACACTGTCACATGACTGGATCTCTGTCATCAACACTGTCACATGACTGGATCTCTGTCATCAACACTGTAACATGACTGGATCTCTGTCATCAACACTGTCACATGACTGGATCTCTGTCATCGCCACTGTCACATGACTGGATCTCTGTCATCGCCACTGTCACATGACTGGATCTCTGTCATCAACACTGTCACATGACTGGATCTCTGTCATCAACACTGTCACATGACTGGATCTCTGTCATCAACACTGTCACATGACTGGATCTCTGTCATCAACACTGTCACATGACTGGATCTCTGTCATCAACACTGTCACATGACTGGATCTCTGTCATCAACACTGTCACATGACTGGATCTCTGTCATCAACACTGTCACATGACTGGATTGAAGCAGCCGCATATTTCGCCATGGAGCACATTCTGATTGGCCAGGGAGGTGGCAAGTCTCAACACACCCACAACTGGTTTATTCATCAAAAC
>NC_143032.1:77832500-77862500 GCF_057628025.1 Oncorhynchus mykiss
CTTCACATGCGGGTTCATCTGAGACCAGCCACCTGAACAGCTGATGAAACTGTGGGCTTGCACAACCAAATACTTTTTGCACAAACTGTCAGAAACCGTCTCAGGGAAGCTTATCTGCTAGCTCGTTGCCCTCACCAGGGTCTTGACCTGAGTGCAGTTTGGCCTCGAAACTGACTTCACGTGGGCTAATGCTCACCTTCGATTGCCACTGGCACGCTGGAGAAGTGTGCTCTTCACAGAGATACCGTGACGAGATACTGAGGCCCATTGTTGTGTCATACATCTGCTGCAGTCACCTCATGTTTCAGCAAGATGTTGCAAGGATCTGTACAACATTCCTGGACGTCCATGGCCTGCTTACTCACCAGCCATGTCACACATTGGGCATGTTTGGGATTCTATGGATCTACGTGCGCACAACAGCATGTTCCAGTTCCCGCCAATATCCAGCAACTTCACACAGCCATTGAAGAGGAGTGGGACAACATTTGACAGGCCTCAATCAATAGCGTGATCAGCTCTATGCGAAGGAGATGTGTCTCGCTGCATGAGGCAAATGGTGGTCACACCAGATACTGACTGGTTTTCTGATCCACGCCCCAACAGATGCATATCTGTATTCCCAGTCATGTGAAATACATAGATTAGAGCCTAATTAATTTATTGTAATTGACTGATTTCCTTCTATAAACTGTAAACTCAGCAACATATTTGAAATTGTTGCATGTTTCCTTTATATTTTTGTTCAGTACACATAGCTTTACATAGCTCTACATAGCTCTACATAGCTCTACATAGCTCTACATAGCTCTACATAGCTCTCCATAGCTCTACATAGCTCTACATAGCTCTACATAGCTCTACATAGCTCTCCATAGCTCTACATAGCTCTACATAGCTCTACATAGCTCTCCATAGCTCTACATAGCTCTACATAGCTCTACATAGCTCTCCATAGCTCTACATAGCTCTCCATAGCTCTCCATAGCTCTACATAGCTCTCCATAGCTCTACATAGCTCTACATAGCTCTACATAGCTCTACATAGCTCTACATAGCTCTCCATAGCTCTACATAGCTCTACATAGCTCTACATAGCTCTACATAGCTCTACATAGCTCTACATAGCTCTACATAGCTCTCCATAGCTCTCCATAGCTCTACATAGCTCTACATAGCTCTACATAGCTCTCCATAGCTCTACATAGCTCTCCATAGCTCTACATAGCTCTACATAGCTCTACATAGCTCTCCAATGTGCTAATAAGGGCTTCTGTAACTTTACTTTCACCTAACTTTACTTTCACCTAAGATCAACACAAATTCTCTTTCCATCTTTGTACCCTGAGTTATCCAACATAAAAACTATCTACACAACCTCGGCCCAGACACACCTATAAGGGTGTAAGGCAAGGTTACCCAACTGGCGGCCCACGGGCTGAATTTGGCCCGCAGTTGATTTTATTTGCCCCCACAATATTTCGGAGCACATATACCATATATGTGATTGTATACAAATGTAAGCAATGTTTGAAATTATTACGTTTTAGTCAAATATTATATCTGTTTGGGCTTCTTGCAATCTATTTCTAGTCTACAAATTATTTGTAATTAGGTTTTGGAGCCTTGACCATCCAGCTCAAGAAGAAAAAAATTGTCCCTCGGCTGAATCTAGTTGATGATCCCTGGTGTATGGTATAAACTCTGACACCATGTTAACAGTGTCAGTGAATCCCCTGCATTGCAGTAGCTCGTGTCATTGCAGTAGCTCTTGTCATTGCAGTAGCTCTTGTCATTGCAGTAGCTCTTGTCATTGCAGTGCTGTAGCTTGTTATTGCAGTAGCTCGTGTCATTGCAGTAGCTCTTGTCATTGCAGTAGCTTGTGTCATTGCAGTAGCTCTTGTCATTGCAGTAGCTTGTCATTGCAGTGCTGTAGCTTGTTATTGCAGTATCTCATGTCATTGCAGTAGCTCTTGTCATTGCAGTAGCTTGTCATTGCAGTAACTTGTTATTGCAGTAGCTCGTGTCATTGCAGTAGCTCTTGTCATTGCAGTAGCTCGTGTCATTGCAGTAGCTCGTGTCATTGCAGTAGCTTGTTATTGCAGTAGCTCATGTCATTGCAGTAGCTGGTGTCATTGCAGTAACTCATGTCATTGTAGGAGCTTGTCATTGCAGTAGCTCGTGTCATTTTGCAGGAGCTCGTGTCATTGCAAGAGCTCGTGTCATTGCAGTAGCTTGTCATTGCAAGAGTTCGTGTCATTGCAGTAGCTCGTGACATTGCAAGAGCTCGTGTCATTGCAAGAGCTCGTGTCATTGCAGTAGCTTGTTATTGCAGTCATCATTGCAGTAGCTTGTGTCACTGCAGTAGCTCGTCATTGCAGTAGCTTGTCATTGTAGTAGCTTGTCATTGCAGCCTGTCTTCCTCTTTAACTTTCATTCTTACATGCCATCTCCCCTCCTTCATCACTCCCTTAGTTTCCACCCTCTCCTCCTCCTCTCCCTCTCTTCTACCCCTCACTTGCTCAGGAGAGAGAAAGAAAACAGAGAGAGTGAGAAGGGAGAGATAGTGAGAAGGGAGAGATAGTGAGAAAGAAAGAGACAGCTAAAGAGAAAGAAGAGAGAAAAAAGAGAGAGGGAGAGATCGTGAGAAGGGAGAGATAGTGAGAAGGGAGAGATAGTGAGAAGGGATAAATAGTGAGAAGGGAGAGATGTGAGAAGGGAGAGATAGTGAGAAGGGAGAGATAGTGAGAAGGGAGAGATAGTGAGAAGGGATAAATAGTGAGAAGGGAGAGATGTGAGAACGGAGAGATAGTGAGAAGGGAGAGATAGTGAGAAGGGAGAGATAGTGAGAAGGGAGAGATGTGAGAACGGAGAGATAGTGAGAAGGGAGAGATAGTGAGAAGGGAGAGATAGTGAGAAGGGAGAGATAGTGAGAAGGGAGAGATAGCGAACAAAAAAGAGCTAAAGAGAGAGAAATGGAGAGATACAGCAAAAGAGAGAAGGAGAGAGAGACTAGAAGGCTGAGGCAGTGTCATCACTCTCTCAGGCCTATGATTCAGGGTTTACTCATTTGTAAGGAGAAAGTTCAAACTTGCCAACACTGCAGTGTTGGGATAATCCCTGCTATGATTGTGGGTGGAATTCAGATTAACCACAAGCTTCCAATGAATAGGTGGACAGGCATACAATATCCAGGCCACCCGCACAAACACATAGAAATTCACCACGTGCAGACAGACAGACAGGCAGGCAGACAGACAGACAGACAGACAGACAGACAGACAGACAGACAGACAGACAGACAGACAGACAGTCAGAGACAGACAGACAGTCAGAGACAGACAGACAGTCAGAGACAGACAGACAGTCAGAGACAGACAGACAGTCAGTCAGACAGACAGACAGACAGACAGACAGACAGACAGACAGACAGACAGACAGCTTCCAATGAATAGGTGGACAGGCATACAATAGACAGATAGAGACAAACAGAGACAGACAGACAGACAAACAGACAGAGAGTCAGACAGACAGAGACAGACAGAGACAGACAAAGAGTCAGACAGTCATCCTGTCTGCATAGCTCTATGCAGCAACACACAAATCCATCCTTGATTCTTACGCACACACAAACGCATGCAGAGAGAGAGAGAGAGAGAGAGAGAGAGAGAGAGAGAGAGAGAGAGAGAGAGAGACAGAGAGAGAGAGAGAGAGAGAGAGAGAGAGACAGGCAGAGATGCAGGCAGACAGACCTCCATTGAAAGGGCACTCCGATTTAAGGCGACTGACGGCCATAGTGTGAAACCAGAGACAGGGTTAGGTCATTTACCCTGACTGACAAAGAGCTGAGAGAGGCTTACAGGATTTGGGCTTTAGTGCCGTAATATCTCAGCCAAATTACCATTTGGAGTTTAACACTGTTATATTTCAACAAAAATCAACTAATAAATGAAGTCTCCATTTGTCTCATGTCAGTTGAGTTAATTCAGTACCTCTGTACCTCTGTACCAGTACCTCAAATGACCCGGTAACTTGTGTTGAAGTCGGACAACAATGTCCTTTCCAGTCAGTGGCCTATTTCCTCTGTTTTTGGGACATTAGAAGAAGCATAAGAACAGAACATCTTCATGGACCTGCTTTCCATACTAGGCTTGGCCATTATACCGTATATACTGTATACCGGGGGTATTGGAAATGGCCACGGGATGTTTTTTTCAATACAGTCAATACCGTAGAAATTATTTCTAATCATTTCAATATTTGTAGGTACCTTTTAAGTAAATAACTGCAGTTGACTTGTGCAATCCGTTAGAGGTTAAAGGTTAAAGCAGGTCAGGTTCTTAATTTCACCTGTCACCTAATTTTTCATTATGAACCTTATCGTAGTCCCCAGTCACGTGGTGTTTGTTTACAACACACAACAACGTTAGACCGGAGCCTTGTGAGTCACTGTAGTGCAGCACTCTCCAGGTGATCTAGTTACAATATGGAATTAACAACTAAATATTTACCAGCTAGATTTCTTGTAACTATTAAGTTGACTGTCTAAAATGTGCTAAATGCTCTGCAGTTATGCATTTGGTTTGCTAATTTAGTAGCTAGTTAGCTATCTAACTAAGTGGTTAGCTTCTTGCAAATTCAAGCTTTGCTTGGTAACGGCCGAGAATCCCCTCCTGGATCAAGAGCCTTGCTATCTAATATTTGTTTCATACGTGCAGCAAACTGTGTAGCATTTTTGAGTTACTTGTATAACTTTGTGAGCTGGGATGTCTGTCCTGCAAATAATTTATGCCAGAGACTGTATAAAATGTTTGCAATGCGCTTGTTAGCATTTAGTTAGCATATGGGATTTTACATGTACTTGTTAGCATGGCTAACCTTCGGATCTCAGCGGCTCAGTGGGGTTTGAAAATAGCGCTCCTTGTGTTCAGTGCCAGTATTAACGAATATCCCGGGATGTTACAAGGTCGGTATGAAGGTAAGACAATCTGGATACCGCCTAAGTCTATTCCACACTAATCAATTATTCATAACTCTCTGGTTGTCTCCACTTCATTGGAGCGATCTCCTGGTTGTCTCCACTTCGTTGGAGCGATCTCCTGGTTGTCTCCACTTCATTGGAGCGATCTCCTGGTTGTCTCCACTTCATTGGAGCGATCTCCTGGTTGTCTCCACTTCGTTGGAGCGATCTCCTGGTTGTCTCCACTTCGTTGGAGCGATCTCCTGGTTGTCTCCACTTCATTGGAGCGATCTCCTGGTTGTCTCCACTTCGTTGGAGCGATCTCCTGGTTGTCTCCACTTCATTGGAGCGATCTCCTGGTTGTCTCCACTTCATTGGAGCGATCTCCTGGTTGTCTCCACTTCGTTGGAGCGATCTCCTGGTTGTCTCCACTTCGTTGGAGCGATCTCCTGGTTGTCTACACTTCGTTGGAGCGATCTCCTGGCTGTCTCCACTTCGTTGGAGCGATCTCCTGGTTGTCTCCACTTCGTTGGAGCGATCTCCTGGTTGTCTCCACTTCGTTGGAGCGATCTCCTGGTTGTCTCCACTTCGTTGGAGCGATCTCCTGGTTGTCTCCACTTCGTTGGAGCGATCTCCTGGTTGTCTCCAGTTCGTTGGAGCGATCTCCTGGTTGTCTCCACTTCGTTGGAGCGATCTCCTGGTTGTCTCCACTTCGTTGGAGCGATCTCCTGGTTGTCTCCACTTCATTGGAGCGATCTCCTCGCCTTTCAGACCCTCTCCGAGGCTGTCCTCAGCCATCACTATGACATATTGTGTGAAATGCCCCAGAGCTGAGGACTGTAACCTGATAGGTGTGGCTGAATAAAGAAATATCCACAACAGTTCTGATAAACAGGAAGAATGTTGCAGAGGCCGGCGCTGGGGTCTGATGAGGTGTTATCCTGGTCTAGGGAACTGAAAACACACACGCAGCTTCATGCAAGACAACAAGCAGCCATAAAAACATGTATAACACACAAGCACGCACACACGCACACACACACACACACACACACACACACACGCACGCACACATGATAGGAGAGATGACAGGACTGCTGCTGCAATCCAATCACAACACTCAGCACAGAGGCTCTGACCAATTAGAACAAGTTTCTGTCATCTGACCTATAAATACATACTTACAGGAAGCTATAAAACTCAATTGGAAGCACCATAGAGACAAATTTAAACTGGATGTGGCAAAGAATCAATTCCCTTTGAGAACCCATTTTGGGAATCATATTGGGAATCATATTGACAAGGGGCTAACTTTAAATCCAGCACACACTACAACCAATCTTAACAAGCAATTTAAAGGGATACTTTGGGATTTTGGCAATCTACATCCCCAGAGTCAGACTAGTTAATGGGCACCATTTTTCTGTCTTTGCGTGCAGTTTGAAGAAAGCTGCTAACTAGGGCTAGCGCAATTGCTAACTAGCATCAGCGCAATGACCAGAGGTCTATGGGTATCTGCTAGCATAGCATTGGCTCACAAAATGACCTCTAACTTCCTTCCTACTAAACACAGAGACATGCAAATGGTATCCACAAGTTCATCTGACCCTGTGGAAGTAGATAAATGGCCCAAATCCTGAACCATTTAAACTGGTGATCAAAATCTGTTCCGAGAGAGGACTAGCACAGCATAGAAGACCCATCCGTCAGATAGCATAACAAGCATGCATACTGGCATTCTCCCCAGACAAGGAGAGGTGCTGTCTCAACAAGAAGATAGGTGAGAGAGGGACTGCATTTGGAAAAGGGGGGAGTTGTTGTTTCAAAACCAGGAGAGAGATAGAGGGGCAGCATTTTGCAAGGCACCATCAGAGATATGTGAAAGATCGTATTGGACAGATCCCATGGTGCAGAGAAAGAGATAAGGCTGTAGGATATGATTCTGACCTGAAGACAGGAGACTGATCTCCTTCACCCAAATTCAGAAAGCTGATGTTCTGAAAGAGCTGCAAAATCTGGACACCTACAAATCAGCTGGGCTAGACAGTTTGGACCCTTTCTTTCTAAAATTATCTGCCGAAATTGTTGCCATCCCTATTACTAGCCTGTTCAACCTCTCTTTCGTATTGTCTGAGATCCCCAAAGATTGGAAAGCTGCCGCGGTCATCCCCCTCTTCAAAGGGGGACACACTCTAGACCCAAACTGCTACAGACCTATATCTATCCTAACCTGCCTTTCTAAGGTCTTCGAAAGCCAATTTAACAAACAGATCAACGACCATTTTGAATCCCACCGTACCTTCTCCGCTATGCAAGCTGGTTTCCGAGCTGGTCATGGGTGCACCTCAGCCACACTCAAGGTCCTTAACGATATCATAACTGCCATCGATAAAAGACAATACTGTGCAGCTGTATTCGTCGACCTGGCCAACGCTTTCGACTCTGTCAATCACCACATGCATATTGGCAGACTCAACAGCCTTGGTTTCTCAAATGACTGCCTCGCCTGGTTCACCAACAACTTCTCTGATAGAGTTCAGTGTGTCAAATCGGAGGGCCTGTTGTCCGGACCTCTGGCAGTCTCTATGGGGGTGCCACAGGGATCAATCCTCGGGCTGACTCTCTTCTCTGTATACATCAATGATATGGCTCTTGCTGGTGGTGATTCTCTGATCCACCTCTACGCAGATGACACCATTCTGTATAATTCTGGCCCTTCTTCGGACACTGTGTTAACTAACCTCAAGATAAGCTTCAATGCCATACAACACTCCTTTCGTGGCCTCCAACTCCTCCTAAATGCAAGTAAAACTAAATGCATGCTCTTCAACCATTCGCTGCCCACACCTGCCCACCCGTCCAGCATCACTACTCTGGACGGTTCTGACTTAGAATATGTGGACAACTACAAATACCTTGGTGTCTGGTTAGACTATAAACTCTCCTTCCAGACTCACATTAATCATCTCCAATCCAAAATTAAATCTAGAATCGGCTCCCTATTTCACAACAAAGCATCCTTCACTCATGCTGCTAAACATACCCTCGTAAAACTGACTATCCTACCAATCCTTGACTTTGGCGATATCATTTACAAAATAGCCTCCAACACTCTACTCAGCAAATTGGATGTAGTCTATCACAGTGCCATCCGTTTTGTCACCTAAGCCCCATATGCTACCCACCACTGCGACCTGTGTGCTCTCATTGGCTGGCCCTCACTTCATATTCATCGCCAAACCCACTGGCTCGAGGTCATCTATAATTCTTTGCTAGGTAAAGTCCCGCCTTATCTCAGCTCACTGGTCACCATAGCAGCACCCACCCATAGCACGCGCTCTAGCAGATATATCTCACTGGTCATCCCCAAAGCCAACTCCACCTTTGGCTGCCTTTCCTTACAGTCCTCTGCTACCAATGACTGGAACAAACTGCAAAAATCACTAAAGCTGGATACCCATATCTCCCTCACTAACTTTAAGCACCAGCTGTCAGAGCAGCTCACAGATCACTGCACCTGTGCATAGCCCATCTGTAATTAGCCCATCCAACTACCTCATCCCCATACTGTTATTTATTTATTTTGCTCCTTTGCACCCCAGTATCTCTACTTCATCACATTCATCTTCTGCACATCTATCACTCCAGTGTTTAATTACTATATTGTAATTATTTCTCCACTATGGCCTATTTATTGTCTTACCTCCCTTATCCTACCTCATTTGCACACACTGTATTTAGACTTTTCTATTGTATTATTGATTGTATGTTTGTTTATTCCATGTGTAACTCTGTGTTGTTGTTTGTGTCCCACTGCTTTGCTTTATCTTGGCCAGGTCGCAGTTGTAAATGAGAACTTGTTCTCAACTTGCCTACCTGGTTAAATAAAAGTGAAATAATGTTTGTTTGTTTTTTAACTAGAAACTACTTGGTAGGACTGACAGGCTAAAGATTTACTGAACAGCTCAGCTCAGTCTTCTCTAGAGAGGTGTTACTATATTTTACAGTCAGTGCTAGACAGCTATAATCTGTCCACAAACAGTGATGTTGGACAATTTCGCTTAACACGCATATAGAGGACACACACCCCCAACACACACACACACACACACACACACAACACACACTGAACAGACACTGAACAGACACGGAACGGACACTGAGCAGACACTGAATGGACACTGAGCAGACACTGAATGGACACTGAGCAGACACTGAATGGACACTGAATGGACAATGAACAGACACTGAACACACACTGAATGGACACTGAATGGACACTGAACAGACACTGAACACACACTGAACACACACTGAACACACACTGAATGGACACTGAACAGACACTGAATGGACACTGAACAGACACTGAATGGACACTGAACAGACACTGAACAGACACTGAACACACACTGAATGGACACTGAACAGACACTGAATGGACACTGAATGGACACTGAACACACACTGAATGGACACTGAACAGACACTGAATGGACACTGAACAGACACTGAATGGACACTGAACACACACTGAACAGACACTGAACAGACCTGTTACCCACCTTTAGATCTCGATGCACCACGCCCATTTGATGGCAGTGTAGCACCGCCTCCACGATCTGCTGGATGCAATGACTGCATGCAAACACCAGGGGGCGCATGTTAGTCTGAGCAGCATAGCTACAATTCCATGCACAGGCTAGGGAGGAGGGTAGGGTAAGGGGTAGAGGTGGGGGGGGGGGGGAGCGGGGAAGAGTGAGAATGAAGGTAGGGGGATGGGGAGGGGGGAGGAGGAAGGTAGCGGGAGGAAGTGGGGAGGAGGACGAAGGGGGGGGGGGGGGGGGGGGGGGTCTTCTGTCACCAGCCTTG
Organism: Oncorhynchus mykiss; assembly: GCF_057628025.1. Taxonomy (NCBI): domain Eukaryota; kingdom Metazoa; phylum Chordata; class Actinopteri; order Salmoniformes; family Salmonidae; genus Oncorhynchus; species Oncorhynchus mykiss. Next base: position 77,842,333 of record NC_143032.1, read on the forward strand.
TGCAACCCATGGCCTAGCCAAGCGAAAGGACAATAACTTGGCGGTAGAATGGCCAGTAGGTGTGTATCATGTGACTTTAAGTAGAGTATCATCACCTGGACCACTTTATTGTAAACAGTTCAAACCTGCCAATGAGAACGATCCGTTGTCAAAGTAACAAAGATCTCCATGTAGGGCCAATGGATTCCACTGGCTCCATTATGAGAAAGGTCAAAGGGCAAAATGCTCCCTCCCTCTCTTTCATTTAGGTGACCAATGATCTTAAAGAAATGTATTGTCACGCCCTGGTCTTAGTATTTTGTGTTTTCTTTATTATTTTGGTCAGGCCAGGGTGTGACATGGGTTTATTATGTGGTGTGTTTTGTCTTGGGGTTTTTGTAGGTATTGGGATTGTGGCTTAGTGGGGTTATCTAGTATAGTCTATGGCTGTCTGGAGTGGTTCTCAATCAGAGGCAGGTGTTTATCGTTGTCTCTGATTGGGAACCATATTTAGGCAGCCATGAGGGAGGGGGGACTAGGGCTGAGGGAGAGGGGTCTAGGGGAGGAGGGACTAGGGGAGGGAGAGGCGAGTAGGGGAGGGAGAGGGGACTAGGGGAGGGAGAGGGGACTAGGGGAGGGAGAAGGGACTAGGGGAGGTAGAGGGGACTAGGGGAGGGAGGGGGGACTAGGGCATGGAGAGGGGACTAGGGGAGGGAGAGGGGAGGGAGAGGGGACTAGGGGAGGGAGGGGGGACTAGGGGAGGGAAAGGAGAGGGAGAAGGGAGAGGGGACTAGGGGAGGGAGGGGGGACTAGGGGAGGGAGGGGGGACTAGGGGAGGGAGGGGGGACTAGGGGAGGGAGAAGGGACTATGGCACGGAGAAGGGAGAGGAGACTAGGGGAGGTGAGGGGGGACTAGGGGAGAGAGAAGGGACTATGGGAGGGAGGGGGGACTAGGGGAGGGAGAGGGGAGTAAGGGAGGGACAAGGGACTAGGGGAGGGAGAGGGGACTAGGGGAGGGAGAAGGGACTAGGGGAGGGAGAAGGGACTAGGGGACTAGGGGAGGGAGAGGGGACTAGGGGAGGGAGGGGGGACTAGGGGAGGGAGGGGGGACTAGGGGAGGGAGGGGGGACTAGGGGAGGGAGAGGGGAGTAAGGGAGGGACAAGGGACTAGGGGAGGGAGAGGGGACTAGGGGAGGGAGAAGGGACTAGGGGAGGGAGAAGGGACTAGGGGACTAGGGGAGGGAGAGGGGACTAGGGGAGGGAGGGGGGACTAGGGGAGGGAGAAGGGAGAGGATGTGGTAAGGGGTATGGCTTTCTATCCCACAGCTAAAAACAACACATTGAAAAGATTATCTTAAGACCAACAGCATGTTGTATACCTATCCTGCCTTCTGCTGACACAACTGGCACCATTGTGTCTTTTCAGACACAGACCACATGACCAACAGGCTAAAAATACATGGATGGAAAAACTTAACAGATACAGTAGGAAGAGTACGGACTGGACTGGTGTAGTTATGATGAGGTCTGGACTGGTGTAGTTATGATGAGGTCTGGACTGGTGTAGTTATGATGAGGTCTGGACTGGTGTAGTTATGATGGGGTCTGGACTGGTGTAGTTATGATGAGGTCTGGACTGGTGTAGTTATGATGAGGTCTGGACTAGTGTAGTTATGATGAGGTCTGGACTGGTGTAGTTATGATGGGGTCTGGACTGGTGAAGTTATGATGAGGTCTGGACTGGTGTAGTTATGATGAGGTCTGGACTGGTGTAGTTATGATGAGGTCTGGACTGGTGTAGTTATGATGAGGTCTGGACTGGTGTAGTTATGATGAGGTCTGGACTGGTGTAGTTATGATGAGGTCTGGACTGGTGTAGTTATGATGAGGTCTGGACTGGTGTAGTTATGATGAGGTCTGGACTGGTGTAGTTATGATGGGGACTGGACTGGTGTAGTTATGATGAGGTCTGGACTGGTGTAGTTATGATGAGGTCTGGACTGGTGTAGTTATGATGGGGTCTGGACTGGTGTAGTTATGATGAGGTCTGGACTGGTGTAGTTATGATGAGGTCTGGACTGGTGTAATTATGATGAGGTCTGGACTGGTGTAGTTATGATGAGGTCTGGACTGGTGTAATTATGATGAGGTCTGGACTGGTGTAGTTATGATGAGGTCTGGACTGGTGTAGTTATGATGGGGTCTGGACTGGTTTAGGTATGATGAGGTCTGGACTGGTGTAGTTATGATGAGGTCTGGACTGGTGTAGTTATGATGGGGACTGGACTGGTGTAGTTATGATGAGGTCTGGACTGGTGTAGTTATGATGAGGTCTGGACTGGTGTAGTTCAAATCAAATCAAATCAAATCAAATTTTATTTGTCACATACACATGGTTAGCAGATGTTAATGCGAGTGTAGCGAAATGCTTGTGCTTCTAGTTCCGACAATGCAGTAATAACAAGTAATCTAACTAACAATTCCAAAACTACTGTCTTGTACACAGTGTAAGGGGATAAAGAATATGTACATAAGGATATATGAATGAGTGATGGTACAGAGCAGCATAGGCAAGATACAGTAGATGGTATCGGGTACAGTATGTACAAATGAGATGAGTATGTAAACAAAGTGGCATAGTATAGTATAAAGTGGCTAGTGATACATGTATTACATAAGGATACCGTCGATGATATAGAGTACAGTATATACGTATGCATATGAGATGAATAATGTAGGGTAAGTAACATTTATATAAGGTAGCATTGTTTAAAGTGGCTAGTGATATATTTACATCATTTCCCATCAATTCCCATTATTAAAGTGGCTGGAGTTGAGTCAGTGTCAGTGTGTTGGCAGCAGCCACTCAGTGTTAGTGGTGGCTGTTTAACAGTCTGATGGCCTTGAGATAGAAGCTGTTTTTCAGTCTCTCGGTCCCAGCTTTGATGCACCTGTACTGACCTCGCCTTCTGGATGATAGCGGGGTGAACAGGCAGTGGCTCGGGTGGTTGATGTCCTTGATGATCTTTATGGCCTTCCTGTGACATCGGGTGGTGTAGGTGTCCTGGAGGGCAGGTAGTTTGCCCCCGGTGATGCGTTGTGCAGACCTCACTACCCTCTGGAGAGCCTTACGGTTGAGGGCGGTGCAGTTGCCATACCAGGCGGTGATACAGCCCGCCAGGATGCTCTCGATTGTGCATCTGTAGAAGTTTGTGAGTGCTTTTGGTGACAAGCCGAATTTCTTCAGCCTCCTGAGGTTGAAGAGGCGCTGCTGCGCCTTCTTCACGATGCTGTCTGTGTGAGTGGACCAATTCAGTTTGTCTGTGATGTGTATGCCGAGGAACTTAAAACTTGCTACCCTCTCCACTACTGTTCCATCGATGTGGATAGGGGGGTGTTCCCTCTGCTGTTTCCTGAAGTCCACAATCATCTCCTTAGTTTTGTTGACGTTGAGTGTGAGGTTGTTTTCCTGACACCACACTCCGAGGGCCCTCACCTCCTCCCTGTAGGCCGTCTCATCGTTGTTGGTAATCAAGCCTACCACTGTTGTGTCGTCCGCAAACTTGATGATTGAGTTGGAGGCGTGCGTGGCCACGCAGTCGTGGGTGAACAGGGAGTACAGGAGAGGGCTCAGAACGCAACCTTGTGGGGCCCCAGTGTTGAGGATCAGCGGGGAGGAGATGTTGTTGCCTACCCTCACCACCTGGGGGCGGCCCGTCAGGAAGTCCAGTACCCAGTTGCACAGGGCGGGGTCGAGACCCAGGGTCTCGAGCTTGATGACGAGCTTGGAGGGTACTATGGTGTTGAATGCCGAGCTGTAGTCGATGAACAGCATTCTCACATAGGTATTCCTCTTGTCCAGATGGGTTAGGGCAGTGTGCAGTGTGGTTGAGATTGCATCGTCTGTGGACCTATTTGGGCGGTAAGCAAATTGGAGTGGGTCTAGGGTGTCAGGTAGGGTGGAGGTGATATGGTCCTTGACTAGTCTCTCAAAGCACTTCATGATGACGGATGTGAGTGCTACGGGGCGGTAGTCATTTAGCTCAGTTACCTTAGCTTTCTTGGGAACAGGAACAATGGTGGCCCTCTTGAAGCATGTGGGAACAGCAGACTGGTATAGGGATTGATTGAATATGTCCGTAAACACACCGGCCAGCTGGTCTGCGCATGCTCTGAGGGCGCGGCTGGGGATGCCATCTGGGCCTGCAGCCTTGCGAGGGTTAACACGGGTTATGATGGGGTCTGGACTGGTGTAGTTATGATGAGGTCTGGACTGGTGTAGTTATGATGAGGTCTGGACTGGTGTAATTATGATGAGGTCTGGACTGGTGTAGTTATGATGAGGTCTGGACTGGTGTAATTATGATGAGGTCTGGACCGGTGTAGTTATGATGAGGTCTGGACTGGTGTAGTTATGATGGGGTCTGGACTGGTTTAGGTATGATGAGGTCTGGACTGGTGTAGTTATGATGAGGTCTGGACTGGTGTAATTATGATGAGGTCTGGACTGGTGTAGTTATGATGAGGTCTGGACTGGTGTAGTTATGATGAGGTCTGGACTGGTGTAGTTATGATGAGGTCTGGACTGGTGTAGTTATGAGGTCTGGACTGGTTTAGGTATGATGAGTAGGTAGGGCGGCAGGTAGCCTAACAGTTAAGCACGTTGGGCCAGTTACCGAAACGTTGCTGGTTCGACTCCCGAGCCGACTAGGTGAAAAATAAGTTGATATGCCCTTGAGCAATCAAATGGATTTATAAAGCCTTTTTTTTTACATCAGCTGATGTCACAAAGTGCTGTACAGAAACCCAGCCTAAAACCCCAAACAGCAAGCAAGATACTTAACCTTAATTGCTCCTGTAAGTCGCTCTGGATAAGAGCATCTGCTAAATGTACAAATAAATTAAGTCTGGAGTGGGTGTAATTATGATGAGGTCTGGACTGGTGTAGTTATGAGGAGGTCTGGACTGGTGTAATTATGATGAGGTCTGGACTGGTGTAGTTATGATGAGGTCTGGACTGGTGTAGTTATGATGAGGTCTGGACTGGTGTAGTTATGATGAGGTCTGGACTGGTGTAATTATGATGAGGTCTGGACTGGTGAAGTTATGATGAGGTCTGGACTGGTGTAATTATGATGAGGTCTGGACTGATGTAGTTATGATGAGGTCTGGACTGGTGTAGTTATGATGAGGTCTGGACTGGTGTAATTATGATGAGGTCTGGACTGGTGTAATTATGATGAGGTCTGGACTATGCACAGATTGGCATCTATCTTTATGGGGAGGAGATAGATATACAGCATAGGTAGAGGCCATGGATACACACGCATGTTGGGTTAGCTGGGGGTGTGTGAAGAGGATTGTCTGTTGTTATTACTACCATGGTCCAGGCCTGTGTGTTTTTCAGGACAGGGGATGATAAAAAGGATAAATAAGTGGTTCTCCGTCTGTCTGCAAATGGCAAAATATATACAGTGGGGAGAACAAGTATTTGACACACTGCCGATTTTGCAGGTTTTCTTACTTACAAAGCATGTAGAGGTCTGTAATTTTTTATCATAGGTACACTTCAACTGTGAGAGACGGAATCTAAAACAAAAATCCAGAAAATCACATTGTATGATTTTTAAGTAAATCATTTGCATTTTCATTTAAAAATTACAGACCTCTACATGGTTTGTAAGCAGGAAAACCTGCAAAATCGGCAGTGTATCAAATACTTGTTCTCCCCACTGTATATATATGAGATATATATATATATATATATATATATATATATATATATATATATATATATATATATATATATTTTACTAGGTAATAAGTTAATAATAATAAGTTTAGCAGGTAATAATAGAGAGGTGTACGAGGTAAACTAATTTTAATATACTGAATGCAACATATTGATCTCACACTGACATTTGCAGAAGCAGTAAATCATTATTTGTGTCCAAAATATACAGTTCATAGAATATTGACTTGTCAGTCCATGAAATACACATTCACATGTTAGTCATTTATCAGAAGCTCTTATCCAGAGAGACTTACAGGAGCAATTAGGGTTAAGTGCCTTGCTCAAGGGCACGTCGACAGATTTTTCACAATGTTGGCATCACACATGTGGAGAGTGTGCAAAGCTGTCATCAAGGCAAAGGGTGGCTACTTTGAAGGATCTCAAATATAAAATATATTTTGATTTGTTTATCACTTTATTGGTGACTACATAATTCCATATGTGTTATTTCATAGTTTTGATGTCTTCACTATTATTCTACAATGTAGAAAATACTACAAATAAAGAAAAATGGAATGGAATGAGTAGGTGTGTCCAAACTTTTGACTGGTACTGTAAAAATTCAGACCCTTTCCTATGAGACAAGAAATTGAGCTCAGGTGCATCCTGTTTCCATTGATCATACTTGAGATGTTTCTACAACTTGATTAGGAGTCCACCTGTGATAAATGTAATTGATTGTACATGATTTGGAAAGGCACACACCTGTCTATATAAGGTCCCACAGTTGACAGTGCATGTCAGAGCAAAAACCCAAGCCATGAGGTCGGAGGAATTGTCCATAGAGCTCCGAGACAGGATTGTGTTGAGGCACAGATCTGGGGAAGGGTACCAACAAATATGGTAGAGTGGCCAGACGGAAGCCACTCCTCAGTAAAAGGCACATGACATCCTGCTTGTTGTTTGCCAAAAGGCACCTAAAGGACTCTCGGACCATGAGAAACAAGATTCTCTGATCTGAGGAAACCAAGATTGAATTCTTTAGTCTAAATGCCAAACGTCACATCTGGAAGAAACCTGGCACCATCCATACAGTGAAGCATAGTGGTGGCAGCATCATGCTGTGGGGATGTTTTTCTGCGGCAGGGATTGCAGGAAAGATGAACGAAACAAAGTACAGAAAGATCCTTGATGAAAACCTGCTCCAGAACACTCAGGACCTCAGACTGGGGCGAAGGTTCACATCCTAACAGGACAACGAACATAAGCTCACAATGTAGGAGTGGCTTCAGGACAAGTCTCTGAATGTCCTTGAGTGAAACAGCCAGAGCCCGGACTTAAACCTGATCGAATATCTCTGGAGAAACCTGAAAATAGCTGTGCAGCGACACTCCCCATCCAATCTGACAGAACTTGAGAGGATCTGAAAAGAAGAATGGGAGAAACTCCTCAAATAGAGGTGTGCCAAGCGTGTAGAGTCATGCCCAAGGAGACTCGAGGCCATAATTGCTGCCAAAGGTCCTTCAACAAAAGTACTGAATAAAAAGTTGAAATGTGGCGGAATGGTGCCGGAATGGATGTTGCCGTTTTACAGGCCCTTAACCAACCAATTGTTCTATTTTATGTGTTTTTTCACATTGTTTGTAACTTATTTTGTATATAACGTTGATGCTACAGTCTCTTGTGACTGAAAATAGCTTCTTATCAGAACAGCAATTATTCACCTCGAACTGGATGAAGATTTTTTCTTTAATGAGTCTGATAGGAAGGATATAATGTTGCTCTCAGACAAGGCCCAAATCCCCGTCAATCGCATGAAGAAAATAAGGAAATACAGGGGGCTGAGATCAGAGTGCCTTGTGAGAATTTGTTGGCGAGTAGATAACCCGCCTCTACCATCCGCTATATTGGCCAACGTGCAATCTCTGAAGACTAAACTGGATGAGCACCGTTCGAGACTATCCTACCAACGGGACATTATAAACTGTAATATCTTATTGTTTCACCAAGTTGTGGCTGAAGGATGACACGGATAATCTACATTTGGCTGTTTTTTCAGTGCATCGGCAGGACAGAACAGCTACATCCGGTAAGACGAGGCGTGGGAGTCTATTTGTCAATAACAGCTGGTGCGCAATGTTTAATATTAATGTAGTCTTGAGGTATTGCTCGCCTGAGGTAGAGTACCTCATGATAAGCTGTAGACAACACTATCTACCAAGAGTTAATCTATATTTTTCATGGCCGTCTATTTACCACCACAAACCGACGCTGGCACTAAGACCGCATTCAATGAGCTGTATAAGGCCATAAGCAAACAAGAAAATGCTCATCCAGAGGCGGCGCTCCTAGTGGCTGGGGACTTTAATGCAGGCAAATTTAAGTCCGTTTTACCTCATTTCAACATGCATGTTACATGTGCAACCAGAGGAAAAAAAACTCTAGACCAACTCTAATCCACACACAGGGACGAGTACAAAGCTCTCCCTCGCCTTCCATTTGGCAAATGTGACCATAATTATATCTTCCTGATTCCTGCTTACAAGCAAAACCTAAAGCAGGAAGTAGCAGTGACTCTCAATCACACTCCACACTGCCCTTTCCCACCTGGACAAAAGGAACACCTATGTGAGAATGCTGTTCATTGACTACAACTCAGTGTTCAACACCATAGTGTTCAAATCTGTACAAAATACTGTAAAACTCATAATCTGTCAGTGTGGTTTAATTTGACACTATTCCTCAACAAGATGTGTTAGAAAAAGGTGATTTTTTTAAACTAGTTGTTACTCAAATCGCTAGTCGCTCATTAAAAACCATTTCTGAGTCTGGTATTGCAGGTTACTCGTTGCCAGTGTGAAATTGCCTGTCTAAACAGGGAAATAATTGTAAATAATAAGTAAATTCCCCTTGCTTTCTAAACACATGGCACACATCTTAGGTTGCGGTTGGTATCAGACCGTAATGGTTTATGTTAGAGAAAAGAATGCTATAGTATCTATCCTGTCAGCTATATACCCCCAGGCTTAGGTGATGTTGTTGTTGAGTGCTGTAGCGTAGCTGAATATGTGTCCTGAGATGCTTTCCAATGGGAGAAGGGGAGGAGTCAGGGGGAGGAGTCAGGGGGGGTTGAGAGGAGGAGGGGATTGAGGAAGCGATGGAGATCAGAGTGAACAAGGGAAACCTGGGCCTTGCTGGGATTTCAAACCGTGATGAGTTGGTCTGCATCTCAAATTGCACCCTATTCCCTATACAGGGCTCATAGGGTTGGGGTCAAAAATGGTGTACTACATACAGAATAGGGTGTCATTTGGGACACGCCTTGGACAGAGGAAAGGTCACTGCAGCCTGAGAAGCTGGGCATGTGCACCGGGATGACGGTTTGAGAGGACTGGAGCGGGGTCAAAGTTTTGGGGAGGGAGTGGGAGTCAAGGGGGGAAGTCAGTGAATCAGCGCAACAAGAAGAAATGAACCTCTGATAGAATAATAGTGTAGAACATTTAAACAAGCAGAAACTCCACAGAGCAACAGACAAACTGACGAACTGATCGACGGACACACGGATAGACAGACTGAGACAGAGGAGGGGGCATGCAGGCAGAGGTGCAGGGGTTGAGGAGGGTGGGGGGGCAGTCAGAGGTGCAGGGGTTGAGGGTGGGGGGGGGCAGGCAGAGAAAGGAGGGAAGTTGGTTTCTAGACATACTGACCTTCAGGTCCCTGTGCACTATGTCATGTTGGTGAATGTGATGAACACTGTCTAGAATCTGGGTGATACAATGACTGTGAAGACAAAACAGAGAGAAGGAGAGGAGAGGAGGGAGAGATGGAGGAAGGGCAAGGTGGAAGGAGAGAGGATAAGAAGGTGGAGGAGACAAGTGGACAGGTGAACATAATGATGTGAGATGGAAGTGAAAAAAGAATGCCCCAATTGATGGACAGAAAGGAGGAGAGAAGGAGGAGAAGAGTTGATAGAGATGTTTGAGTCAGAATGGTCCAGGAAAAGTGAGGAGGAGGGAGTGAGAGATGGGAGGAACAGGGAGATGGAGAGAGAAATGAAAGGAGGAGGGGAAGTGAATAAATGCAGTGAGGAGTGAGGAGACAAAACCGTTTCAAACATGATGAGACACAAGACTACCAACAACGGCACAGCCAGACAAACTCAGAACACAGAGAGAAAGGAAAGAGAGAGAGAGAGAGAGAGAGAGAGAGAATGAGAGAGAGGGAAAGAGAGAGAGAGAGAGAATGAGAGAGAGAATGAGAGAGAGAATGAGAGAGAGAGAGAGAGAGAGAGAGAGAGAGAGAGAATGAGAGAGAATGAGAGAGAGAGAGAATGAGCGAGAGAAAGAGAATGAGAGAGAGAGAGAATGAGCGAGAGAAAGAGAATGAGAGAGAGAGAGAATGAGAGAGAGAGAATGAGAGAGAGAGAGAGAGAGAAAGAGAGAATGAGAGAGAGAGAGAAAATGGAGAATGAGAAAGAGAGAGAGAGAGAGAAATTGAGAGAGAGAGAGAAAGAGAGAGAGACAGAGAGAGAGAGGAGAAGGATATATATACAGAGAGGGAAGATAGAGAAAGAAAAGAGAGAAGCTGAGAGGGTGAAGGAGAACGAGTGAGTGAAAGGGATGGGAAGAGATGGGAAGAGTGAGAGAGAAAGCAGGAGTGAGGAAGCGAGCGAGGCAAAGAGGAAAGAAAGGGATACAGAGCGGACAGCAGGGGATACAGAGAGAACAGCAGGGGATACAGAGAGGAAAGAAAGGGATACAGAGAAGACAGCAGGGGATACAGAGAGGAAAGAAAGGGATACAGAGAGGACAGCAGGGGATACAGAGAGGAAAGAAAGGGCTACAGAGAGGACAGCAGGGGATACAGAGAGGAAAGAAAGGGATACAGAGAGGACAGCAGGGGATACAGAGAGGAAAGAAAGGGCTACAGAGGGGACAGCAGGGGATACAGAGAGGAAAGAAAGGGATACAGAGAGGACAGCAGGGGATACAGAGAGGAAAGAAAGGGATACAGAGAGGACAGCAGGGGATACAGAGAGGAAAGAAAGGGATACAGAGAGGACAGCAGGGGATACAGAGAGGAAAGAAAGGGATACAGAGAGGAAAGAAAGGGATACAGAGAGGACAGCAGGGGATACAGAGAGGAAAGAAAGGGATACAGAGAGGACAGCAGGGGATACAGAGAGGACTTCCGGGGATACAGAGAGGAAAGAAAGGGATACAGAGAGGAAAGAAAGGGATACAGAGAGGACAGCAGGGGATACAGAGGGGAAAGAAAGGGATACAGAGAGGACAGCAGGGGATACAAAGAGGAAAGAAAGGAATACAGAGAGGACAGCAGGGGATACAGAGAGGACAGCAGGGGATACAGAGAGGACAGCAGGGGATACAGAGAGGAAAGAAAGGGATACAGAGAGGACAGCAGGGGATACAGAGAGGACTTCAGGGGATACAGAGAGGAAAGAAAGGAATACAGAGAGGACAGCAGGGGATACAGAGAGGAAAGAAAGGGATACAGAGAGGACAGCAGGGGATACAGAGAGGACAGCAGGGGATACAGAGAGGAAAGAAAGGGATACAGAGAGGACAGCAGGGGATACAGAGAGGACAGCAGGGGATACAGAGAGGAAAGAAAGGGATACAGAGAGGACAGCAGGGGATACAGAGAGGACAGCAGGGGATACAGAGAGGAAAGAAAGGGATACAGAGAGGAAAGAAAGGGATACAGAGAGGACAGCAGGGGATACAGAGAGGAAAGAAAGGGATACAGAGAGGACAGCAGGGGATACAGAGAGGAAATAAAGGGATACAGAGAGGACAGCAGGGGATACAGAGAGGACAGCGGGGGATACAGAGAGGAAAGAAAGGGATACAGAGAGGACAGCAGGGGATACAGAGAGGACAGCAGGGGATACAGAGAGGACAGCAGGGGATACAGAGAGGAAAGAAAGGGATACAGAGAGGACAGCAGGGGATACAGAGAGGAAAGAAAGGGATACAGAGAGGACAGCAGGGGATACAGAGAGGAAAGAAAGGGCTACAGAGAGGACAGCAGGGGATACAGAGAGGAAAGAAAGGGATACAGAGATGACAGCAGGGGATACAGAGAGGAAAGAAAGGGCTACAGAGAGGACAGCAGGGGATACAGAGAGGAAAGAAAGGGATACAGAGAGGATAGCAGGGGATACAGAGAGGACAGCAGGGGATACAGAGAGGACAGCAGGGGATACAGAGAGGAAAGAAAGGGATACAGAGATGACAGCAGGGGATACAGAGAGGAAAGAAAGGGCTACAGAGAGGACAGCAGGGGATACAGAGAGGAAAGAAAGGGATACAGAGAGGACAGCAGGGGATACAGAGAGGACAGCAGGGGATACAGAGAGGACAGCAGGGGATACAGAGAGGAAAGAAAGGGATACAGAGAGGACAGCAGGGGATACAGAGAGGAAAGAAAGGGATACAGAGAGGACAGCAGGGGATACAGAGAGGACAGCAGGGGATCGATGTGGAACTGTTATTTAAACTAACCAGTGGATGGAAAGAATAGCAGTGTGAGTGAAGTGAAGAGGTTAATGTGCCTTTCCACCCTGTGTGTGATGTGCAGTGAAGGAGTTCAATGTACTGGTCATACTGTGACTAACAGCAGGATATAACGTGACTAACGGCAGGATATAACGTGACTAACGGCAGGATATAACGTGACTAATAGCAGGATATACTGTGACTAACAGCAGGACATAACGTGACTAACGGCAGGATATACTGTGACTAACAGCAGTATATAACGTGACTAACGGCAGGATATACTGTGACTAACAGCAGGATATACGGTGACTAACAGCAGGATATACTGTGACTAACGGCAGGATATACTGTGACTAACGGCAGGATATACTGTGACTAACAGCAGGATATACTGTGACTAACAGCAGGAGGCTTTTCCACATGGCTGATAATATGGAAATCATTTATTTTGTGTTTAATAACAGAAAACATTTTACATCCTGTTCTACATATGTGTTTTGTCACGGCAACACCAGTACATGACGGCAGAAAAACATTTGAAACTATTAAAACAAATTATCTGAGTGTGTGACTAATTATGCCGACATAATTAAAGGCCCAATTATTGCTGGTCTCCTATGAAAAATGGGGCAGGGCTGACCTGGATGACTGACTGACTGACTGACTGACTGACTGACTGACTGACTGACACACACACACACACACAGAGAGAGAGAGAGACACGCACGCACACACACGAACACAGACACTCACATACCAGAAAAATTAAGAGACTTGTGTTGTCTCAGATACAGTACTGCACATTTACAGTACAGTACAGACACCTGCCTTCGTTTACAGTATTGTTTACAGTACAGACACTTGCCTTCATTTACAGTATTGTTTACAGTACAGACGCGTGCCTTCATTTACAATATAATTTATTGTACAGTAGAGACGCCTGCCTTTATTTACAGTATCAATTACAGTAAAGTACAGACACCTGCCTTGATGATTTACAGTATAATTTACAGTACAGTACAGACACCTGTCTTCATTTACAATATCATTTACAGTACAGTCACCTGCCTTCATGAATGGCAGTACAGACACCTGCCTTCATTTACAATATAATTTACAGTACAGTCACCTGCCTTGATGATTTATAGTACAGTACAGACACCTGCCTTCATTTACAGTACAATTTACAGTACAGTACAGACACCTGTCTGCATTTACAATATAATTTACAGTACAGTCACCTACCTTTATGAATTACAGTACAGTACAGACACCTGCCTTCATTTACAATATAATTTACAGTACAGACACCTGCTTTCATTTACAGTACAATTTACAATACAGACACCTGCCTTCATTTACAGTACCATTTACAGTACAGACACCAGCCTTCATTTGCAGTACCATTTACAGTACAGACAGACACCTGCCTTCATTTACAGTACCATTTACAGTACAAACACCTGCCTTCATTTACAGTACAATTTACAGTACAGTACAGACACCTGCCTTCATTTACAATATAATTTACAGTACAGACACCTGCCTTCATTTACAGTGCCATTTACAGTACAGACACTTGGCTTCATTTACAGTACCATTTACAGTACAGACACCTGCCTTCATTTACAGTACAATTTACAGTCCAGTACAGACACCTGCCTTAATTTACAGTACCATTTACAGTACAGACACCTGCCTTCATTTACAGTACAATTTACAGTACAGACACCTGCCTTCATTTACAGTACCGTTTACAATACAGACACCGCCTTCATTTACAGTACCATTTACAGTACAATTTACAGTCCAGTACAGACACCTGCCTTCATTTACAGTACCATTTACAGTACAGACACCTGCCTTCATTAACAGTACCATTTACAGTACAGACACCTGCCTTCATTTACAGTACCATTTACAATACAGACACCCGCCTTCATCTACAGTACCATTTACAATACAGACACCGCATTCATTTACAGTACCATTTATAGTACAATTTACAGTCCAGTACAGACACCTGCCTTCATTTGCAGTACCATTTACAATACAGACACCCGCCTTCATCTACAGTACCATTTACAATACAGACACCTGACTTAATTTACAATATAATTTACAGTACAGACACCTGACTTCATTTACAGTACAATTTACAGTCCAGTACAGACACCTGCCTTCATTTACAGTACCATTTACAGTACAGACACCTGCCTTCATTTACAGTACCATTTACAGTACAGACACCTGCCTTCATTTACAGTACCATTTACAATACAGACACCGCCTTCATTTACAGTACCATTTACAGTACAATTTACAGTCCAGTACAGACACCTGCCTTCATTTACAGTACCATTTACAGTACAGACACCTGCCTTCATCTACAGTACCATTTACAATACAGACACCGCATTCATTTACAGTACCATTTACAGCACAATTTACAGTCCAGTACAGACACCTGCCTTCATTTGCAGTACCATTTACAATACAGACACCCGCCTTCATCTACAGTACCATTTACAATACAGACACCTGACTTCATTTACAATATAATTTACAGTACAGACACCTGACTTCATTTACAGTACAATTTACAGTACAGTACAGACACCTGCCTTCATTTACAGTACCATTTACAGTACAGACACCTGCCTTCATTTACAGTACCATTTACAGTACAGACACCTTCCTTCATTTACAGTACAATTTACAGTCCAGTACAGACACCTGCCTTCATTTACAGTACCATTTACAGTACCGACACCTGCCTTCATTTACAGTACCATTTACAGTACAGACACCTGCCTTAATTTACAGTACCATTTACAATACTGACACCGCCTTAATTTACAGTACCATTTACAGTACAATTTACAGTCCAGTACAGACACCTGCCTTCATTTACAGTACCATTTACAGTACAGACACCTGCCTTCATTTACAGTACCATTTACAGTACAGACACCTGCCTTCATTAACAGTACCATTTACAGTACAGACACCTGCCTTCATTTACAGTACCATTTACAATACAGACACCCGCCTTCATCTACAGTACCATTTACAATACAGACACCGCATTCATTTACAGTACCATTTATAGTACAATTTACAGTCCAGTACAGACACCTGCCTTCATTTGCAGTACCATTTACAATACAGACACCCGCCTTCATCTACAGTACCATTTACAATACAGACACCTGACTTCATTTACAATATAATTTACAGTACAGACACCTGACTTCATTTACAGTACAATTTACAGTCCAGTACAGACACCTGCCTTCATTTACAGTACCATTTACAGTACAGACACCTGCCTTCATTTACAGTACCATTTACAGTACAGACACCTGCCTTCATTTACAGTACCATTTACAATACAGACACCGCCTTCATTTACAGTACCATTTACAGTACAATTTACAGTCCAGTACAGACACCTGCCTTCATTTACAGTACCATTTACAGTACAGACACCTGCCTTCATCTACAGTACCATTTACAATACAGACACCGCATTCATTTACAGTACCATTTACAGCACAATTTACAGTCCAGTACAGACACCTGCCTTCATTTGCAGTACCATTTACACTACAGACACCCGCCTTCATCTACAGTACCATTTACAATACAGACACCTGACTTCATTTACAATATAATTTACAGTACAGACACCTGACTTCATTTACAGTACAATTTACAGTACAGTACAGACACCTGCCTTCATTTACAGTACCATTTACAGTACAGACACCTGCCTTCATTTACAGTACCATTTACAGTACAGACACCTTCCTTCATTTACAGTACAATTTACAGTCCAGTACAGACACCTGCCTTCATTTACAGTACCATTTACAGTACCGACACCTGCCTTCATTTACAGTACCATTTACAGTACAGACACCTGCCTTAATTTACAGTACCATTTACAATACTGACACCGCCTTAATTTACAGTACCATTTACAGTACAATTTACAGTCCAGTACAGACACCTGCCTTCATTTACAGTACCATTTACAGTACAGACACCTGCCTTCATTTACAGTACCATTTACAGTACAGACACCTGCCTTCATTTACAGTACCATTTACAATACAAACACCCGCCTTCATCTACAGTACCATTTACAATACAGACGCCGCATTCATTTACAGTACCATTTACAGTACAATTTACAGTCCAGTACAGACACCTGCCTTCATTTTCAGTACCATTTACAATACAGACACCCGCCTTCATCTACAGTACCATTTACAATACAGACACCTGACTTCATTTACAATATAATTTACAGTACAGACACCTGACTTCATTTACAGTAAATGTACAGTCCAGTACAGACACCTGACTTCATTTACAATATAATTTACAGTACAGACACCTGACTTCATTTACAGTACAATTTACAGTCCAGTACAGACACCTGACTTCATTTACAATATAATTTACAGTACAGACACCTGACTTCATTTACAGTACAATTTACAGTCCAGTACAGACACCTGACTTCATTTACAATATAATTTACAGTACAGACACCTGACTTCATTTACAGTACAATTTACAGTCCAGTACAGACACCTGCCTTCATTTACAGTGCCATGCCCCGCCCCACCCAGCTATGCCCTTCCCTCCCCCGCCCTGCCCCGCCCCGCCCTGCCCCGCCCTGCCACACCCCACCCCATCCCGCCCTGCCCCGTTTTTTTCCCTCATCAAGCTATACCCCATAATGACAAAGCAAAATCTGGTTTTTAGAAATGTTTTCTAATGTATAAAAAATAAAACACTGAAATATTACATTTACATAAGTATTCAGACCCTTTAGTCAGTACAATGTCGAAACACCTTTGGCAACAATTACAACCACGAGTCTTCTTGGGTATGACGGTACAAGCTTAGCACACTTGTATTTGGGGAGTTTCTCCCATTCTTCTCTGCAGATCCTCTCAAGCTCTGTCAGGTTGGATGGGGAGTGTTGCTGCACAGCTATGTTCAGGTCTCTCCAGAGATGTTCGATCTGGTTCAGTCTGGGATCTGGCTCGGCCACTCAAGGACATTCAGAGACTTGTCCAGAGGCCCCTCCTGCATTGTCTTGGCTGTGTGCTTAGGGTCACTGTCCTGTTGGAAGGTGAACCTTCGCCCCAGTCTGTCCTGAGCACTCTGTAGCAGGATTTCATCAAGGATCTCTCTGTACCTTGCTTCGTTCATCTTTCCCTCGATCCTGACTAGTCTCCCAATCCCTGATGCTGAAAAACATTGCCACGCCATGCTCCACCGTAGGGATAGTGCCAGGTTTCCTCCAGACATGATGCTTGTCATTCAGGCCAAAGATTTTCAATCTTGGTTTCATCAGACCAGAGAATCTTGCTTCTCATGGTCTGAGAGTCTGTTAGGTTCCTTTTGTCAAACTCCAAGCGGGCTGTCATGTGCTTTTTACTGAGGAGTGGCTTCCGTCTGGCCACTCTACCATAATGGCCTGATTGGTAGAGATGGCTGTCCTTCTGGAAGGTTCTCCCATCTCCACAGAGGAACTCTGAAGCTCTGTCAGAGTGACCATCGGGTTCTTGGTCACCTCCCTGACCAAGGTCCTTCTCCCCCATTTGCTCAGTTTCGCCTGGCGGCCAGCTCTAGGCAGAGTCTTGGTGGTTCCAAACTCCTTCCATTTAAGAATGATGGAGGCCACTGTGTACTTGGTGACCTTCAATGCTGCAGACCTTTTTTGTTACCCTTCCCTAGATCTGTGCCTCGACACATTCCTGTCTTTGAGCTCTACGGCTCAATTCCTTCAACCTCATTGCTTGATTTTTTTCTCTGACATGCACAGTCAACTAGAGAGGTGTGTGCCTTTGCAAATCATGTCCAATCAATTGAATTTACCAAATGTAGATTCCAAACAAGTTGTAGTAACATCTCAAGGATGATCAATGGAAACAGGATGCACCTGAGCTCCATTTCGAGTCGCATAGAAAAGGGTCTGAATACT
The DNA here is from genome assembly GCF_057628025.1 of Oncorhynchus mykiss. Lineage (NCBI taxonomy): Eukaryota > Metazoa > Chordata > Actinopteri > Salmoniformes > Salmonidae > Oncorhynchus > Oncorhynchus mykiss. The sequence continues at coordinate 77,860,577 of NC_143032.1, forward strand.
TACATAAATAAGGTATTTTTTATTTATTTGCAAAAATGCCATTATTGTATTGTGTGTAGATTGATGAGGAAATGTATTTATTTTTTATTATAAAAAAAATAAAAAAACAATTACCCCCTTTTTCTTCCCAATTTCGTGGTATCCAATTGGTAGTTACAGTCTTGTTTCATCGCTGCAACTCCCGTACGGACTCGGGAAAGGCAAAGGTCGAGAGCCGGGTGTCCCCCGAAACACAACCCAACCAAGCCACACTGCTTCTTGACACCATGCCCACCTAACCCGGAAGCCAGTCACACCAATGTGTCGGAAGAAACGGCGTACACCTGGCGACCGATTCTGGACTCGAACCCAGAACCTCTAGTGGCACAGCTAGACATTCTGTCGCAAAATTTTGCTGCTAACCTTGTGCGACAGAAAGCCTTTTCCTTTTGGACAGAAATTGCAAGAATATGGAGAGTTATGAAGTTATGAAAACTGAAAACTGTAACGTAACAAAGTGTAGAAAAACAACAAATGCTAAAAAGTTAACATTTGAAACAAAACCAAAGCATGGCTTGCTGTCATAACTTGTCCATAGACTGCTTACAGGGTGAGCAAACCAAAATGTAATTTTGTAACTTGGATGAACTTTAACGTTGAGTGTGGGGGGAAAAAATGTAAATCCCCTAATAGCAGGAACAGTACCATTTAGTGGTCAGAACCTGGTAATATCAGGGTGTAGGATGGGACATAAACATAACTTCAGTTACTAATTTCTCTGAACTGGGGGAAAAAAACATCACCAAATTCAGATTTATTTACATAGGATGAAGAAATAATACTCCAAGCTGCAGTTCCATACTACTTGTCAGACATAGAGAACTGATACTGTACACTCATTGGTAGGATTAGCGTGTGGTGTGGGGGTCCGTGGGAGGCTTTTGACCATTCTTTGGAATCCTAATGTCTAATTCATTGTTAGAATTTTTTGGGGTCCAGATCAGATGTTATGTACTATATTTATTGAATATTATTATTGAATATTATTGAATTTGGGTGTAATCAATTAGCTTTATTTCTCAGAGATCAATTCTTTTTTCAATAAAATAATTCTGCAGGAATGCTAATCTTATCTGTTTGGAAGTACAGAAACGATGTCAGAACAATCTGAGAGGGTGGGTGTCCTGGCTTGAGGAAATAACATGGACCCGAGAGTGAAGAAGAGAGCACAAGGAAGCAAGAGAGAGAGAAAGCTAGGGAAGGAGAAAAATATTGAGAAAGAAAGGGTACGGATGGAAGAAGCAAAGGAGAGTGGGACAGCAAAAGAAGAACAAGAAAGGGAGATGGAGGGAGAAAGTGAGACAGAAAGGAGAGAGAGAAAAAGGACAGAGGAGACAGCAAACATGGAACAGAGACAGACAAAGAGGACAGAAGAGACAGGAAACATGGAACAGAGACAGACATAGAGGATAGAAGAGACAGGAAACATGGAACAGAGAGAGACATAGAGGACAGAAGAGACAGGAAACATGGAACAGAGAGACATAGAGGACAGAAGAGACAGGAAACATGGAACAGAGAGAGACATAGAGGACAGAAGAGACAGGAAATATGGAACAGAGACAGACATAGAGGACAGAAGAGACAGGAAACATGGAACAGAGAGAGACATATAGGACAGAAGAGACAGGAAACATGGAACAGAGACAGACATAGAGAACAGAGGAGACAGGAAACATGGAACAGAGAGGAGAGGGGAAAACAGAAAGAGAAAAGGAGGAAAGCACAGAGAGAGAGAGAGAGAGAGAGAGAGAGAGAGAGAGAGAGAGAGGTTGACAGATAGAGAGATGTTTGTGTCAGCCAGGTAGACAGATAGAGAGATGTATGTGTCAGCCAGGTAGACAGATAGAGAGATGTATCTGTCAGCCAGGTAGACAGATAGAGA